>NW_024355206.1:6790747-6877588 GCF_902729225.1 Pteropus medius | reverse complement strand
CCGCATATTTTGCGATGATTTTTTCCATTCTTTCTTAAGAAAACAAACATTCTGAGTTGGGTTTTTTTTTTTCACCATATTCAGATGTGATATCTGTACAGGTGTAGGCAACACACATCGCTTACGTGTGTGAGTGCTCATAGCACAGGGTGCTGTATCTCTGCATGTCCACAGACCTTCCGAGAACATCTGTCTAGTCCACCTTCCCTCATTGCCAGAGGGGACAAGGAGTGAATTGCTCAAGGTTACCAGCGAGAGGACGGTGTGCTCAGACTGTCTCGAAGTCCACCACGCTGTGTGGACCGTGGGCGGCTGGGGCAGCCCAGGGTTAGTGGGGGGCCCTGGTTCTCAGTCGGCTTCTCCCTGCACACGCAGGACGGTGTTGGATGCGGGGCCTGCCCCAGAGCCTCCTTTGCAGCCTCTGCTTTGGTCCCAGCACAGAGCCCCTTTCTCGAGGGGAGCAGAGAATAGTCATTCAGGGGCCTTGTCACCCATTTTCCCTGGAGGGACACAGGACAGCCCCTCGCCGCTGCTTCAGGAAAGTCCTTGTTTTTCTAGAATCACCAGATTCCCAGAGTCTGTGCAGGCCAAGTCTCCGGCTCTTGGCTTCAGCCTCTCCCCGGGATCCTGCTGCATCCTTCTCCTTCCCCCTTGATGCTCTGCTGGTCCTTGACCGGGGAGCCGGGAGACCGCCAGGAGGAAGGCTGCTGCGGAGGGGCCGGCCTCCCGCACCGTCCGCCGGAATCTCTGCATTTCGTCTCAGCCTCGAGACCTGTCTGGTGGCTGACGCTGGTTCGGGAGCAGGAGACTCTGTCTGCAGTGCTAGCCGACGCAATCTGTGTTTCTCTGCCCTGAATTGGACTGGACGATGTGTGTGGAGAGACTCTTGAGATTCTTCTCCTGTGATATTTAAATAAAGCCCTTTCTGCGCCCTGCCACCGGGTGAGAGGAGCGAGGCGCGTGTGCTTGCGGCATGCCGGTTTCATGCAGCGATTCACGGGGGTCCCGGGCCTCCAGGCTCGGGCCTGGGCTTCAGGTTGATGTGACTCGTCTGGAGCCACGTGTGCTGGCCTGGCCCGGCCACCCGGCTGCAGCAGGACCTGTTCTGAGGGAGGAATGTGGCAACTACTTTGTTTCTGCCCTGCTAGAAAAATATGCTTTGTTCCGATCACGTACAGACTCTCTCGCTGTCTGTTTTAATGAATTTAGATGTCTAGACACCTATTTTTGCTCCTCCGTTGAGGATATCTTGTCTCTGACAAGAAAAGGAAAAAAACAAAAGGATTTTTCGGCATAAAGAATTTGCCTCGCTGAGGTTTAACTGTTTGCATCCGTTCCGCCTGACTTGCTGCCCCGCTCACCCTGCCACACTGACTGACAGAGCCTGTGGCCTCAGCTTGGACAGCCCAGCTCACCGGCTTGCTGGAAGAAGCTGCCCTGTCCCTCCCTGCCCCTGCTCCCCGTGCCATTGTGCCAGGAGGCTGCTGGCTTCGGTAGGCTGCTGGCCCAGGTGCCCGGTCAGCTCGCTGTTCTTGCAGATCCAGAGTCATGTCATCTGAGGCCACTGACAGCCCTGGGGTGAGTAGGCCCAGGGCTCGATGTGGTGGGTATAATCCCCTGGAGTCGGGTTTGGGGACCTGAGCTCAGTCCTCATTCTTTTATCCCCAGACGGTTACTGGGCACCTGTTATTTGTCAGGGGTACAGCAGGGAATAAAACAGACACGGCTCCTGCCCCCATGGAGCTGACAGCCTTGAGGCTGTTGAAAACTGGGGGTTCCCGGCTGCCGGTCTTTGCCTAAACAATTGTTCTTGCATCTGGAGCCGGCGGGGCTATGTGCCGGTTCTGTCTTCTGGTCCACGGCAAGCACGGGGCTGGGGTCACAGTGATGTCAGTGTCTAGAAACACACCAAAGGGCATTCTGAGGGGGGGAAAAAAAAAGAAAGTAAATAAAGGTGCAGGGCTTTCTGAAACCACTTGATAGAGTGAGTTTCTTGCAAATAAGGGGAAATTCAGGATCACTTGTAGATCTCACCAAAACCAGCAGGTGAGTCCTAGAGAGCTGGAGATTTTCCTGCAGGTACCACGGTTATGTCTGTGGGAGGCAGGGAAGCAGGCAAGAAACTGCTACAGAACCTTCTGCTTTCTTATTTAGTGTCGTGGTTTTGGTGTGGTCAGGGAATGAGCTATTTGCACATAAGTGAATTTTGCAGATGACCCAACTTACCTTTTAAAACACAGTGTTTATTAAACATTAGCTCTTTGTGACCTTTTTTTACTACTATAGTTTCCTGCCTCCCTAAACTTAGACTTAGCGCAGTATACATTTTTGATCTCTTGAAAGGAGTACCCGCTGGAGTAGTCGCTTGAGGCCTCGCGTGTGTGGGAGCAGATTTTTCTTTTTGCGGGGAGGGGAGCAGATTTTTCAAGGTGAGCAAAGGTGGTAAGACATTTTATAACAAGACGGTAGCGCTCTGAAGACCCACTGAAAATGGAAAGGAATTTTACTCTTACGGGAAATGATTCTGGGCAACTTTTTGAATTCTTATTTCTACTCCAAATCGTTTCATTTCCCACCGTGTCACTCGGTGAGCTGTTGCTGCTTCGTGTTGTCGGTTGACCTATGTTTAGCGGTCTCATGTGCTGGTTCCAGCCTCTGCAGGCCAGAAAACCGCTTTTATTAGACTCGCTTCTGAAATGTGAGCCGGCGGACTCTGTCGGAGCTTGCAGAACAATCCTTGGAGTAACTGACATGGATGTTGTGGAAAGACGGGGCCCTCGGTTAGAGCAGGGATGTCTCTGACTTGTCAACACCCTGTCCCAGGTGCCTCGTGCCACACTTGGCTGGGGTAGATGCGCAGGAAATGTTTGCGAATGGGTGAGTTCCTGCTCGCTCGCTCCCTGGTTCTGCCGCTGGCTGAGGAGGCGTGGGCTGTTCCCATTTATGTGACACCATGGACTCGCCACCGTTCTCGGTGTCCTAGGCAGTGAGTGCAGCATTGTCACTTTGCAGGCGACATATCTGTAAACTGTCCCCAGGCCTGTTGCATTTCTGCACCAGACCGATGACTACTCAGTGCCCTACATCCGCTTTCCTTTTTTTCTCTAACAGTTGGGAAAAACTAGTCTGGTCATACCGAGGATTAACATGATAAATGTAGTACGCGTTACAGCATTTCATTCAGATACGTTCAACCAGATTGGAAGGCACTTAAAACCCTAAAGGCATCTGACTGCGAGACCGTCACGAGGCGGTGCTCATTTCAGAGTCGCAGGTTCCAACAGGTCACTCCGGAGAGTCTAGCCCCATCACTCACCGTTCCTCTTTCAAGGTCTTATGTCGGATCATCTGAGATGAACCCTTGGCAGAGCCCAGCAACTGAGCCAAGAACTGGCGATTTGATACCTAGCCAAGCAGAATATAGGGTTTTGAAGAAAGGCCTTTTGTGTTGGTTTAATCCGTGTACGTCGGTTGGCTGCGTCTGTTTAGGGTGGCAGTGTGTCATCCTCGTCTTCGTCGGTGCTGGCAAAGCCGTGTGAGAAGTTGGCCAGTGGCCAGTCATAGGAATGCGCTCGAGCCAGCGACAGAGCCCGTGTGCGCAGGGCGGGCGCCTCGCGTGTCTGACATCCCCAGCTGGGTCGGAGAGCCGGGTCACTGAGTGTTCCGGGCCCGGTTCCGCCGCGGCTGGCTGGGGGACCTGGGACAGGTGTCTTGTACTTTGTGAGTGGTAGATTTTCTCTGAAAGAAGGGTGGCCATCCCTGTCTGCCCCCGGCCTTCAGAGACACACGGTGCAGGCGAGGGCCTTCGCAGGCAGACTGCAGCGCTGCCCCTGCCTGTGACGAGCCCCGCTCTGCAGGGTGTCGCCCAGACTCTTAACGCGGCAGTGTCCGCCAAGTGTGGGTTGCCTGCCTCTGGGTGAGACCAGCGTCGCCCCCAAGCGCTCGGGCAGGTGACAGTTATGAGCCGCAGATGGGGCTTCGAAGCCACAGGTCAGTTTCTCACGTCCTGGAGGCTGGACGTCCAACGTCAGGGAGCCGGCAGGGTCGGGTCTGGGAGGGCCCCGTTCCGGGTCGCAGATGTCAGCTTCGCCCTGTGTCCACACAGGCACGCCTGCGGAGCTCACAGGGCCTCTCATTCGAGGGCACCGACCCCATTCACCATGGCTCCGCGCTCGTGGCCTGGTCACCTCTCAAAGGCCCCCCTCCTCGCCATCACGGGGGCGGGCAGGATGTCGGCCTGTGCACTGGGGAGGGACTGGCTGTGGACGCCTCAGGCAGCACAATGTGCCCACCATCGAGGTCTCTGAGTCAGAAAGTGGCACCTGCACCTCAGAAGTGTGGTGTGACCCCCAGGCCAGGCACCGGCCGCCCTCTGTCGCTGACTCTCAGATGGACGTGCCCGGCACGGCAGCCTCTGCGCACAGGCCGGGCTGAGCCCCTCCTGGCCGGCTCCACTTACCTGCGTTTCTGGGCTCGCGCTGATGTGGGGTTTTCTATTCAGAGATGTCAGAGCACACTTCCTACTCCGCCACCGCAAGGTCCTGGCAGCCACCCCGGCTCTGTCCTGTGCAGGCAGCGCCAGGGAGGGGCTGCAGCAGTGGCTTCCCGGGCTGAGTCCCAGCCAGACGAGCCGATGCTGCCCAGTCCCCTGCCCCGGGGAGCAGCCCGAGGAGGGCTGGGGGCGGGGTGGTGGGAACCCTCCCACCGGCCTGGGCGGGGGTTCGGGTCCTGCGAGGGAGTGGAGGGCAGAGCCAGCCCAGGAGCACTCGGGCAGCCACGCTCGGCACGAACACTGCTCTTTTCACCGCGGTCACCGCCACTGTTTCCTAGGGCCGTCCTCCAGGTCCTGAAGGCTGCCATCTGCCCCTTTTATAGAAGGGACCCCGGGGCTTTGACTGGTTAACTGACACCCAGAGCACAAGGCCGCCCGACACCCCACAGCCTGGGCCTGCACATTCCTGGCTCACGGCCGCGGAGAGACAGCTGACGCAGTCCCTGTGAAATGTGCCTGGTCGTGCAGGTTGGCTGTCCGATGAAGCATCACTCTGGCCAGGCGACGGGGAGTCAGAGCTGTGTCCCCCCAAATTCACATGTTGACCCTTAACCTCCACGTAACTGTACTGGAGACAGGGCTTTTAGGAGGTAACATGGTCACATTCGGTCGTGAGGGTGGGCTCGCAGAGGGGAGGCCGCGTGAGGGCGCCGTGAGGTGTCAGTCTGCGAGGCGGGACGACAGCCACCTCCACAACGCACGCTGCTCAGACTCCCAGCCGCCAGGACCGTGAGAAACGAGGGCCGTCGAAGCCACCAGCCTGCGGTGGTTTGTGAAGGCGGCCGGAGCCGCCGCCGCGGGGCCTCCACCTGCAGTGTCCAGGTGCCCCGATCTGATCCTAGCCTGCGGGCCCCATTCCCCTAGGTAAGGGGTCCCCTCTCTGCTGACTCGGGCGTCTGTGATTAGTCATCCATGCCTCGTGTCCCCGAGAGCGGAAGCATGCCCCGGGTGTCCCTAGAGCCTCAGGAACCAACTGTGCTGAGTCGGGAGCCCTCCCGGGCCTCGCTTGGTGCCCCCCGGTCCCCTCACCTGATAGAGCGCGCAGCCGTTGACGAGCAGCACGTCCGCCCCCCGCTCCGCGTCCCTTCCTTCCCGTGGACGCCGTTCCCAGGCCGGCGCGGCCCCGTCTGCAGCCGCCTCTGCCCGGAATGTCGGTGCTTCCGGAGAGAACGGGGCTGGGCCTCTCCCTCTCCGTGTCCTCCGTCCCCTACCCCAGCGACAGGAAAGAAACAAAGCAGTGAGGACCAGGGCACGGGGACAGGACACCCGTTCTCGGTGCCCGGATTCTTTCCCACCGTCCTCTCTCTGGAGAACGCTCCAGAAGGGGCTCGAGATGGCCGCGAAGTACGCTCTCGTGTGCTGTACTACAGTCGGAGCGTCTGCATGATTTGTCTCAGATTCAGAACAGGAATCGGGTCTTCGGTGACAGGGTCTAGTTAGAGAGCCAGCACCCCGGTCTCGTTCTCTCTCTCTATTTCGGCACCGGCTGCACAAGTTTGTTCACTGGGTGCAAACCGAGCTGTCCACTCGAGGGGCGTGTGTGTCACACGGCAGTGGAAGTTCTCCACCTTCGACCCAGAGCCGTTGGGCGACTCGCCCAGGGCCACATGGCCGGCAGGTGACTGCAGCAGAGGCAGAAGCGAGCCCGTGGCCCCTCAGCACACCACAGAGCAAGCGGGAGGCTCAGCGTCAGCGTCTTTTGATCTGAACGTCGTCGGCGACCCTTTGGGTTCCTCGGCGCCCTGCTCTGCGTGCGGGTGGAGATGGTGTCTGACAGGCCGTTCCCCAGTGACGGGCCGTGCCAGCCCCCTGCCCCCATCCCAGACCGACGCCCAGGGCTCAGTGCAGTGCTGGATGGGCTCTGTGGGAAGCCCCTTTAGGTTGGTGCCAGCTGTGGACCCCAAAGGGAGGGACAGATGGCCTGGCAGGCTCAGAGTGGGCCACCTTTATGAATAAAGGTCACAGCTCCATTGGGAAGGTGTATGGTGAGGAAACATCGTATTATAAGAGATTTCACTGAATTACGTCCATTCCTTTAATTCGGCAAGACTTGTGTGTTTCGTGATGGCTCTCTATTGAGCTTCTGCTGCCTTTGGAAAGCTCGAGCAGTCTAAGGGACATTTGACCACCTTATGACGTGGGAGCGAGTGACCGGATAAGGTAGAACTAAGTCCTGCCCTCGCCCCCCACCTGTCAGAAGCCTGTTGGCAACTCTCTCCTGGCGTCCAAGGCCTTGGGCGTCCGGGTCGGGCTGTCGGTATCCCAGCCTTGTTTCCCTGCCCCTAATAAAAGTGCTTAACCGAATCCAGGCGACAGTCCGGCTGGGCTCACGACATCAGGCTGCCGCCCCGGGGCCACAGGCCTGCCGGAATCACCAGCAGTGGTCTCACCTTCTGCGTCTCAGTGCTACAGGATGGCCCGTCCTGGGCCTCCGAACCCTGTCTCCCCACACATCTAAAGTGTGGTTCGAAGGACAGTGCTGGCTAGATGCCCTACTCTGGCTCCCAGCCAAGGCAGGCAGTGCGGCTCTCACTGCTGCTCACGTCTGGACCGTTTCTCTGCGACCTGCCGCTCTGTCGTAGGCGGTCCTGCGGGTAGACCGCCTGCATCCGTGCGTTTTCTACAGTCCAGGAACATAAAAGTCATGGCCCCTGGCAGGTCGCTCCCTACAGCGCTGGTAGCTTCTCGACTCACTTCTTCCACGGGCATCTGACAGCCAGCTCCGTTTCTGGAGGGGACCGACAGCCCCCCGAGGACTCTGCTGTGCCCCAGTGAAGGCCGGGAGCCGGGGGTGGTGTTCCGGCTGAGCGCTTACGTTCTCATTCACCGTTCTCAAGGTGGGCCCTGGGTCACCCAGCTCTTTCCTATTAGAACTGGGAGTTGTCACCTTTGCGTTAGCATGCCTGTGCCAGCCAGACTGGCCAGCATGGGACCTTCCAATCATGTGTGTTCTGGTGATAGCATTTTAACAGTGGAGTCCCCCCCAAAAAACTTGTCCTTAATTTTTGTCCCAAGGGAGAAAAGACACTTCGACAATGGTATTATTATGAATTATAAAGTGGCATTGTTGGGCTGTGCTACAAAATTTGAAGCTAATAATTAAAATAAAGACTTAAGCAAATGCTTTATCAATAAAGTAGATAATAGGGCATATTTTTCTCAGCCAGTGTCTTAAGTGGCAATGCTGAATTGTCACACCGTAAGTCTTTAAAATTCCTGCGGGATTTGGAGGTATTAACAAGTCCCTGTCAACATTCTCTGAAGGTTTTGATGTCATTTTAACTATGGAACTAAAATATGTGAACTGTCACTTTGTTGACTTTGTCCTTAAACCAAACTGCATTATCATCGGAGAGGGTGTGTTCTTAAGGTATTGTTAAAAGTCCTTTGAAAACTTGTAAATCCCCATAATTTATGTGTCTCCTGCCTCCGCTGCTTCATTCCTTCCTTCTGGTTTTAATTTGAGTGCAGTCCTGTCAGGGTGTGTACCTGTAAAGTCGTGTCTTTCCAAGTACAATTTACAGGCCTGACCGTAGACTTTACAGTGCTCCTATCCTCCTGTGAGCTTCCTCCTACAGCAAGAGGTGGGCCCTGGGTCACCCAGCTCTTTCCTATTAGAACGAACGGTCTAGTCCAGGTCACTTGAAACAGATCTCATTTGGACATTTCTTAGTTTGTTGTGCGGGCCTCGGGAGCAGACTGGGAAGGCTCCACTGTAAGCCCATTAACTGCACTGCCCCGTTTCTTAAAATGTACACAGCCGTAAACCTAGACTGCTTCAAGACAACGGTCCCATTTATCTAAACAATCCTCCTTTGAGACTCAGTGGCACTGATAGAAACACAGATAAGGAGTGTGGATCGGAGGAAGGATCTCTGGTGCCTGCGCTGAACTGTTCATTCCCCTCACAATCTCCTTTTCTTTCCCGGACTTGTCTGCATACGGAACAGATTTGTCTGTGTCCAGGATGTTCTGTGCGCAAGGCTGGGGGGGAGTGCGCAGGCCAGGCCGCAGGAGAGGGTGTCGTTCTTTGCAGGTGGGACTCTGGCCGCCCCACGTTCCGGGAGATGGGACTCTGGCCGCCCCACGTTCCGGGAGAGTGGGGAGAGTGGGGAGAGTGGGGCCGGGGACTGTGCTGAAGCCGGGTGTGTCGTGAGTGCGCTTCCCAGGCATCCTCTCGCCAAGGCGGCTGTGCTTTTGCCATGGAGTCTGATAACCTTTAAATGGCTGCAGAAATGCGGGAGCCTTTTCCTTGAGTTAGACACTAGATTTATTTTTGCTCCTTTCAAGATCAGTTAAATGAAGATCAGGTAAGGAGCTAGGAGTCCTTCATTTCTCCTCCGTGCACGCCTTCACCGTGTTCTCCGTGGTTGTCACTGGCATGCTGGTGGGGTGGGGGCCAATGGGCAGGTGGGGCTTTTTGGCAGTTGGCCTGGGGTCCGTCATCGTTTCAGGTCGTCGTGCAGTCCGGCCGCCACCCAACGGTGCTGCAGCAGCTCTGCCAGTTGCCCTTCCAATACTTCAGTGACCCTCGGCTCATCAAAGTGCTGTTCCCTTCGCTCATCGCCGCTTGTCACAACAACCGTCAGAACAGGATCATTCTGGAGCAAGAGATGAGCTGCGTTCTACTGGCCACGTTCATCCAGGTAGCTCTGTGCCGCGCCCGATGCTCTTGAGAAGTGAAAGCGAACCAGCTGTTTATTCTTGCCATCCGCATTCCCTTTCAAAAAATTCACGTATTTCTGTGCTTGAAAATTAATTTCTAAAATATCAGGGTAGTAAAACCGGGGTTGAGTGTTGTGTAATTTCTGCTTGGAGGATTTCAAGGAAAGGACATTTTTTTCAGCTAATGAAATGCTAAACCCTGACTAAGGAAATAATGTTTAAAAGACTGCCAGATTTTTCTTAAGGTTTTAACCGTGACATTCATCTTGCATTTACTCTAGCTATAAGGAATACATAATGATTACTGAAGATCAGTTAAAACTTCAGTTAATTTGTAAATGTTTCAATGAATGGATTACATATCTACAGACACCCATCTGTGTGTGTGATAAAAAACCCTGTCATTGCTTTTATAAAAATCTAAAACTTTTAAGTGTGGCCTGATATTTTTCTGATCCAGTTCAATTCTGTTAGACTGGAATCAAAATCACTGCTATAGCAAAGCGTCTAAATTCACTTCGTCAACTGGCAGTAGACAAATCAAGTTGGCTATTCTTTAGTACTTACTAATAGCCGCAGTTGTAGATCATATTTGCTGGAAGTCTTCCATTTTCTTTCCAGTGTTGCACCATAAAACTAATGAGTTCTTGCTCCGTGATGCACACGTGATTAGCAGACAATAAGATAAAAATAACAGCAGAGAAAGGAGAGCTCTGCAATTGTATCGTCCCTTATTCTGGCTCATATCCATAGACCCCTGTTGAAAGGGTGTGATGGTGCCCCAGACCTTCTTCGGCGTCGAAACAGTTAGTGGTTTACACTTTTTAATGATCAACTTATAAACACAACTAGGTCGATTATGTTTAGAAATGCTTTATTTTCCGCTTAGTTGTTTTGCTTAAGCCTGGCTTCCATTTTCTTAAAAAATTTTCAAAGATATTCAGACCTGCAGGTAGGGCATGAATTTTCATAGAAAGAACGTCTTATGGTTAAATTAAAACCTTAAAAAGTCATACGATGTATCATCACGCCAACATTTAAGGTTCTTCATATAGTCTTAGAGCCTTCGGATTAAACTGAATAGAAAATACATTACAGAGAATGTTAAGGCTGTTACCTGATGTTCAGATTATTCATTCTTTCATTCAACAGGTAACTTGTGAGTGCTCCAGGCACTGGGAACAGAGCAAGGAATAAAACAGATAAAAAGTCCTGCCTTCCTAGGTCTTTCAGTAAGGTGGGAGGAGTCAAACAAAAACCAAAGGCGTGAAAGCAGTAGCAGTCAGGCGTGTGTTAAGTGCGTGGAGAAAAGTAAGGCGGGGAAGGGGGAGGGGTGGCCAGGGAGGTGAGGCGCAATTTTTACGGCAGGAGCGGAGGGGCCTCAGCCAAGACGGTAATAGTTGAGCAAAGAGCAAATTTTGCATCTGTAGCAACTTAGTCTCATATTTTCAACTGCTTGGACACAATTTATAAAAATACAAATGATGTCAGAATGTAAAGGTCATATATATCCCTTGTTTTCATCTGGTACTGACCTCAAAGTACTTCTAAATCCACTCTGCTCTATTACATTCGACACACATTTAAATGTAAGTGAATGTAGATTTAACACACATTCAACATACGTTTTAACACACGAATGCTATAAATACTACAGAAATCGCTTATAATGCTTCTTTGCGATAGAATGTTAAATTAGTGGAATTAAATGTTTTTTTGCCTATAAATAACAGTGTTCAAGGGGATAAATGAACATTGGATTTTGCTTTATAAAATGGTTCTGCAAGGTCTCTGTGTGTTAGATTGTTAATAGTCACTAGAAAATGATACTAAAAATACGAGCTGGTAATTTCTGAAAATTTACATATTATCCAGTACATTTTTCATTTTCCACCTAAAAGTTATCAGACTTTAAGATTCAGCCGCATACTACTTAAGGGCTTTTATAGTTGTGCTTTAAAAAAATGTTAAATTTCTGGCAATATTTTAAGACAGTAAATTTGACTAAAGTGTGTAGTTTATCAGACATAAAATGAAGCTGTGGTTCCACAGTCAGCAGCAACCTGGCGGTGGTGATACTTAGCAAATGTTAAGTCATCACTACTTGATTTAACTTTGTGAGAATCTGGACTACATAACATCAGTTTCTTCAGCTTTTATATTTGGGTTCCAAAGGAATCTTAAAAAAATAATTGCCTCAGAATTCAGCAGCATTTTTCAAGCCTCCCTGTTTGTATAAAAGTTGCATTGGTATAAAAATACTTTTCTCGTCTCTCACAGGATTTTGCACAGACTCCAGGCCAGGCAGACAACCAGTCTTATCAGCCCAAAGGTATGTCTCTGTTGAAATTGAATGTCATGTGTTCGTTAGGAGAATGGACGTGTTTCTCACTCCACCTTCTGGAACTGTTAGAGAAACCAGTTTATTACATCTCCTAAAATATTTGCTATTCGGATACCAAGTATATTTCAACGGGTAAAGAAACTGATTTTGTCGTTAAGCGGGAGTGCATCAGAATATACGAAGAAATCTATGGAAGCGAAGGAACAAAACATCTTCGTGTAAATCATACTCGTGCGAGATATAATAAATGGTGCATAACTGCTGAGTTTATTTAGGAATATAGGAGACAATCAGATCATTAATGTTGGCCTGCATTACTCACATAAATACTGAACTCACAGAGATTTGGTTCCCTAGCCATGTTCGGAATAAAATGATCAATGACAGGCACCCATATTTTCCCCCTTAATGCAGGTACTTGAATTTTTGATTGAAATAAGGAAGGTAAAATTGTTTTACATGGAGAAAATGCTGTCAGATTAACAAACTTTTTCCCTTGTAGTGTTCCTGCTGAGGTGTTTCCTGTGATCAGAGCTGGAGATGTAGAATTCTTAAGTACACTTTTACTTTTAAAATCCTCCAGACTGCAGCTTGGTGTGCAGGCACTCTTTGAGGTCGTGACAGTGTCTCGGATGGGGACCCGGACCCAGCTTCCCCAGTTCTTCCACTAGTTTGATAGTCTTTAAAGTGGCCAGTCAGAGGCCCACGCCCAGCAGGACCCTCTCGGGTACCCACCAAGTAGCCCTCCCTTAGGGGGTCGTCTTGGACTCTGTCTCTCACACTCACACACAATTATCTGTAGTGAGCAGGTGCTGAAAAGGACATAGAAGAGAAGAGGAATAGAGCTGTAACATTATCCTGAAAAATGTCACGTTTGAGTAACTCAAGTACTCACAGAAGTAAACAGAGAGCTGTGCCCCTCCTTATGAATGCAAGTCAACATCACGGTCGGTGCCATTTGTCCGAGCCGGATTAGTGTGGAAGTTCAGTTCTGCCCTGACTCAGTCAGAAAAGAAAAAGAAGTGATCGGGGGCTACTTGGGAGATATCAGCATACTCTGTTACTATCTCTTACAAAACAATCCTTTCGATCGCGAATATATGAAAATACCTAGAAAAATCTTCCGATGTGTTTTTTAAGTGCACGGCATTTTCTTTGCCAGTAAGAAGCGCAGACATCCCTTTTTCTTTTCTCCTGACTCTAAGGATGAGTCGCCATTAGCTGCGTATCTGGCAGGCGAATCCCAGGGGCTGCCTCTGTCTGCTCGGTTGGCCGGCGCCTCTGGGAGCCTCTCAGCCTTCTTTCTTTCCCAGCGGACCATCTCCTCTGCCTCCATTGCTTACCCTGATTACAATGAGCTTAATCCACAAAACAGCAAGTGGGGAATTGGTCCCTGCTTTGCTCAGTCATCGCTGTATTTGGTGACAGCTCATAATATGCTTCCTTGATTAAAAAAAAAATGATGACACCTTACTTAGTTGTCAGTTTGTACTTTTGACATCTGTTCCCCTTTTGCTTAGGTTAAGTCACCGTAAAATGCTTCAAGACATTTGGAGTTCTTTGCCCAGGTGAAGCTCAGTGTAAAGAGCTCCGGGTAGTACCACATCCCTACTGCCCAGGAAGAACTGTGGTTTGTAAGGACTCGCTGCTGCTCAGTGACTGCCCAGTCATGAAAGTGTTTGCTTTCTGTACATTGGTAGTTAATAAAGCTCCTAATTCTTCCCTTTGCTTTATTAGATGACCGACTGAATGGCAGATTGAGCATTTTTAAAGTTATATTGAAACTAAAATCATGTTTTATACCAATTAGACTATTTTAGAAAACAAGTCCAGTTTATATACAGATATACCCTGACAAGGCTAATTTAAGGAAAAAGATACGGCTGTCACTGTGTTGTGATCACTATCCTTATTTTTGACTATTTTCTTACTCTGGATTCCAAAAGTTTTTTTCATTATGTGTTACATAGAGGTTATGTTAGAAGCACAAAATGGATTGTGATTAAAATATAGTTTTTATAGATAGCGATAGAGATAGATCAACTACCTTGTTTATTTACATACACTGCATCATGGTTTGTTTGAAGTTTATGTCTCCATTTTGTGGTCGGATATCAAAATAATTGCTTAAACTTTGAAGAATTTCTCTTCTTATAATTTAATTATTTTCCTTTTTTCCTCTCAGGAAGATGCCTTTGTTCCCAAGACTATCTTGAACTGGCTAACAGATTTCCTCAGCAGGCCTGGGAAGAAGCTCGACAGTTTTTCTTACAAAAGGAAAAATAATAAATGTTTGGGTGGTTCTGTATCTGAGTACCCTCATTCATATTTTAAATCGTTCAAATAGACATTCTCGCCTCCTGAAGAAACCCATTCTCACATGTGTATACTCCCCCTGTACTATAGATATGGTATATACTTTGAACTATTTATAATGACTGTAGATACTTTAACATTCTACTTGCTGATTTTGCAAGTTGAGTTCATTTCATTTATGCACAATACCTTGGAGTTTAGTAACTTCCATCCTATAATATATGTTTTGTATTTGTAACGTGGGTGAAATTAGACAAAAATTAGCAAGTCTGCTTTGTTCTTGTAATAAAATAACTTATTCTGTTTGCAGTGGTGACTTTTCTGGTAAAAACAAAACAAATTTGAAAGAAAAATGCTACTCCGACCCTAGAAGTATCTTAAAGACTTAATTAAAGTGAAGCTGCCGTAATGTTTCTGTTTAAGGTTTGGGGTAAAGACGTAGATAACACTTCTACGTTGTAATTACATACATGCCTTCGGCCTTTGGACATGAATTTAGAGCACTGCCTCCGTGGGTCGGCCTAACCTTTCCCAGCAGACGGCGGGAGAGCCGCGGGCACTGCCGAACCGAAGTCATTCTGCAGAATAAGCCCAGTCCGGAAAGATCAAGCACAGTGAGTCACCGCGGGTATTTTCTGAAATGAACGTGAACTGAAGCCACCTCGGGACCAGTGAAGTCGCAGGTCACAGCGGCTCCAGTGCGTGGGACCCCTCCTCCCCCCCAACCCACCTTTCTGCACCTGAAGGGGGTGCACTAAGAGGGACACCAAGTGACAGCGCAGTCTTTTTTGAGGATCAGGATGTAGCAACAACTGAGATCTGGGTGGAAAACGGCCTGAGTACGAATCGGATGCAAGACTCGGGGGCTGGAAGAGAAGTTTCTTTGTGTTTCTGTTTTTGTTTTTAAGCAAACCTACCCGCCTACGGTGGGGACAGCTCACGCAGCTGCCGCCGCTGCGTTTTCCCTGCTTCACGAACCGCGAGAAGGGGGAGGCCCGATGTCACAACAGAAGCCGGCGGCTGCACCCTGAGCCCTCGGAGCTCCCGCCGCCCCTGCCGCCGGGACCCGGGGCTCCACGCTGCTCGTCTACACTGCATCCGGCTCCTGCGGACCAGACCGGCCCAGCCCCTGGGGCGCAGAGACCCCTCCTCCCAGGACAACGGTGCCTGGACCCGGGCGGTCCATCGAGAGAGGAAAAATCGCATTTATGAGACTCGCCGCCCAAACGCCTCACGATACCACAGGCTGTTTTCCAGTCGAGAGCCACCAGTGACGGGCACGCCGCAGCCACCGCCCGGGAACCGGGGCGCTCGCAAGTAAACCTGTAACCCAGTCCAGCCGGGTTCCTCCCCATGGGCCGAGCCACCGAGGCTGCCGCTTCTCTAGGCGGCCGGCCGGGGCCCTGTGACCTCGGTCCGACCTCACCTCCGCCCGCCGGGGTCGGCTCTTCTCGAGCTCCCTGCCAGTGAGCGAGGGAGGTGTCCCTCCTCTCCACCCCACTGTCCCACCCCCTCTCCCTGCTCCCTCGTCCCCAACACAGGGTCTCCCGCCTCTGTCCCCAAACCAACCCCTTAGGTGCCCTGCCTCGAGTCTCCAGCCAGGGAGGTGCCCTCATCCAAAGGCTGCACTCACCTGGCACTCCCGCCCATCCCCGCAGCTTGCTGGGGGCCCAGACTTGCTCTGTAAATGGAGCTGGGTCGCAGTGCTGTCCTTGCTTGTGCCCTTTTCCTCTCCCCTTACTGCTCCGTCTAACTCCATGCACAGTCTCTGTCAACAAGGTGCCGTCTGTAATTGGTTACCCAGTCCTCGTTATTGCATCCAGTCCCTGTATCTTGAGGAAAGTTTACCTTTACATCAATCAGACCCATATTTAAAAGCCTCTAATCTTCCCTACATCAGCTTAATAAACTTTGAATTTCCTGCTTTTATCACAAGTCCACTGGAAACTTCTCTGCAAATAGTTTATTATTCATTCATTGTTTCCTCTCTCCAGCACCCGCTGCCATCCGGCTAAGTCTCCTGCTCTTTGGCGAACACTTGTATGGGAAAACGGGGCCAACTCAATGTGTGGCAGTTTATGCCCCTCCCCCAAAGCTGCAGTGGCAGAATCTCACATTTTCCTGAGAACGATTCTAGACAATGTCTCACACCCAGTAGTTGCAACTCTGACAGAAGTGAGCTTTAAGCTATTCCATATTCAAAATTGAAAGGATGGTTTCTGTCCCACAGTTCATTCACTATTAGTTTATTGGGAATACTGGTACAGGGCCTCTGAATTTCCCAGAATTATGCAGCCTTTCAATCTGTGTTCTGTATATAAAATCCAAAAGTTTTTGCATCTCTGGGAATCTACTGCCTCAATTTCATAGAGCTATCCAAATTATTAGATAAGTCTTTGGAGAATATCTTATCCTAAAGTGAATCTAGTCAAATAATGAACTCTCGTCTTCCACCTATGGCCTTTCCTACTGAACTGACTTTTTACTACACAATTGGGGATGTCACTTTAAAAGTTCAGTAAACATAAAATACAAGACTTGTAATTGTTACAGGCAATTTAATTTACAAGAAAATCCCTACTGTATTACAGAAGATGTTTAAAAATGACCCGGGAGCCATTAAAACTGATATTAATGTAACTAACCAACCGTAGATCCGACACCTCACCAGGGACCATTGTAATAAAGCTTCAAAGTCAACTCCTTTCCCTGGAAAACAATGTGCCACTTAGGGCAGCTGGCAAGAAACTACAGGGGAAAAGCTTATGATGTTTAATACAGTAAATACAGATAGACACAGGCATCCCAATATACAGTAACCACTTTTATCTGGGTAATTTCCCAGTATTCAAAAACATCAAAAAGAGGAATTAGATTTCGATCTATGAATGATAAAGAGATGACTAGACAGATGTTTCCATTCATGACATTAAAATAGTGCTGTCAAAATAAAAAATTTGGAGCTAATTAACAACCATTAATGAAATTATTCAAGAACCTTTTTTTTTTTTTTAAGATGACAAAACCCAATATTGTGGATAAATTAAAAGTTTTTGAAAGGAAGATTTCTTGGAAGTTTAGCCCTCTATCCAACGGCCAGTCAAAAGGTAAAAGGAACTATTTCTGTTTGGGAGGGAATGGTCTAAGTTAAGAGAATGAAGCCTCAAAGAGCCTAACCCTGATTATTAAAACCGTTATCTGGATCCTTGAGAGGTAAAGCTGGTCCTCATTAACCCGACGTATCTCTTCCCTTATCTCTAAGTTTGCAGCACCGTTTCCTAAATCCCGAAGGGAAGTGTCCTTTTTAATTTTTGTGCTAGCATCACCTTGACTTTCAGGAAGCAAAATAGACACGTGACCCAATTTTCCCCACCACCTCCCGTTTTCTTTCGATAACTGCCCTCCCGACTTCCAGCCTTCCCTCGCGACGGGGCGACGGTGCCTGCCGTCAGCTCTGCCGTGCGAGCAGCCACGGCTTTTAGCAGAAGGCGCCTAGTACTCCATCCCGCCACCACAGCTGCCCCCTACTCGGGGCACTGCCGTCTTTCAAAACAAATCCCGGGCAGAGAACGATGTACTTGCGGGTCATTTCACTCGAGGGACAGGGAAACAAAGCCAACGGCAGCGATTTCTCAAGAGTCGCGGGTGGGCTGCTTGGCTGGCAGCTCCCGAGTGCGGCGAGTGAGGCTGCCAAAGAGTTAAACTCGCGAAGGGGAAAACCTGAGCCCGCGTTCCGTGCGCTCGCCCGGGGCTGCTGGAGATTCGGTATCTCTCGGTTATTTCCTGCGAGCTCTAAAGCCAGTTTTCAAGAAAACAAGTGGCAGGGTTTGAAATGTCACACCGAGTGACCTGGGCCATCCCCGCCCCGGCATTCGGGTCTGCAAAGAAAATAAACCGAGGACACGCCCGACTGCGTCTGGGTGGACCCGCGCTCCCGGCGGGGCGCTGTGGCTCCCGCGGTGTATCGCTTGCAGGTGATGCCGGCGCAGATAAGGGGCCGCCGCCCGCCTCTCCCCGTCTAGACGGGAATTAATAACCGGCGAGACCCGCGGGGCGGCGCCCGGGAAGTGCCCCGTCCGCCCGGCCCCGGGAGGCAGCGGGCTCGGGAGGGCCCCGCGCACCCGCTGAACGTGGGACGACGGCGCGGCCCGGGCCGGGGGCGCCGGGAGCGGAGGCCCGGCTACGCGGAGCCGACATCCTCGCGCGCCTGACCTCGGCTGGGAGTCGGCCCCACCGCGGCCACTCGAGCTTCGCCGTTTCCCGCCCGAACGCCCGGCCCGTCCGCCGCGCGCGCTCCCGCCGACCCGCGCCCCGGGGCTGGGCGGGGCGGGGCCGCGAGCAAGTGCGCGCCGCTTCCGGGACGGACGCAGCCCCGCCCCCGCGCGCCGGCCAATCGCCGCCGGCCCGGCCCGGCCCGGCCCGCCCCTTTGCCGCGCGAGGGCACGCGGTGCGAGGGCACGCGGTGCGACGGCGCGCGAGGCGCGGGCGCGGGCCTGAGGGGCGACCCCCCGCGGCGTCCACAACACAGGACAGCGCGGCAGCGGGGAATGAGTTTTTATTAAGACGAAAATATGCGTCCCACGAGGAACGGCTGTTCTTACAATAAATAACAATAACTTACGTTTTGTTCGGCAAAGGCTCACACGCTCTGTCCTCCGTCGACGGATAACTTAAGCATTTTCAAGGTAAGTCCCGTTTCTAGTTTTTCGGCATTCATGCGCTTTGCGGGGTCGAGGCTGCTCCTCTGGGCTGTCGCGTCGTCTCCCCGCGGCGCCCCGGGAGCCGCGGGGGCGCGGACGCAGGCAGAGGAGGGTGCAGAGCTAACGCTAGTAAATCCCGAATTCCCGTTCTGAAAAGTCCAAGTCCTGGGAGCAGCGCCGTCCAGCCTGGGAAAGCGGGTGCGTCCTGGCGCTCGGGGCAGTGCTGACGCCTCTCCGTCCTCTTGAAATAACAGTAATAACAGTTACAAAGGCGGGAGCTTTCGGCGGACGGGGCCTTAGCACGGGCGAGTCTCATGCAGGGAGCATGCGCGGTCCGCGGGCTCGGGGTCCCCCTCACGTCTCCGCCGGACTCGGCACCATGCTGTTGGGCGTGTCGGGGAGCTGCGAGGACAGGGAGGTCACGTCGCTGCCGGAGGAGTTGCCTAGGGAGCCAGACTCGGAGAAGGAGACCTGGAGGCACAGGTGCGAGCGGTGAGGACGCGCCCGGGCCGGGGCTCCGAGCCGGGGGCCGAGCCCTTCGGGAGGTGGCTTCCTCCCTGGGCCTCTCCCGGGAGCGCTCCGCCCAGCGAGGCCTGGCTTAGGGCGCATCGGGGGCCGAGGTGAGGTTGCGGCCCCCTGCCACCGTCCCAGCCGCCCATCCCACGGGAGCCCCCACTCCCCAGCCGCCACCTGGGCTTCGTCGCGGAACCCCTGCCGCAGGCCTGAGGTCGCGCGGCCAGGGCCGGGCCTCACCAGCTGCTGGAAGGCGGGCTGGTCCAAGTCGCTCTGCAGCGCGAACTCGCTGAGCGCTTTCCACGGAGGCTGGTACGTCTGCACCTCGACCGCGCTGCCCTGCACGGCGCTGTCGTGGCGGATGGGGCTGCCCGCCACCAGGGGCGTCCCGGTCAGGCCCTGG
Source organism: Pteropus medius (assembly GCF_902729225.1). Lineage (NCBI taxonomy): Eukaryota > Metazoa > Chordata > Mammalia > Chiroptera > Pteropodidae > Pteropus > Pteropus medius. The sequence goes on along the minus strand of NW_024355206.1, from coordinate 6,858,095 downwards.
AGGCTCTTCGGGACAAGAACGGGGGTCGTGGGGCGCGCTCGAGTCAGGTCTTGAGTTTCCGCCCACCTTTGTTTGAAACTGGGGGCCGGGCGCTGGCCCGCTCTTTGGGGCCTGAAGCGCTGTCCCGGGAGGCGCGCGCGCGACCGCACCCGAGTGAGCCCTCCGTCCCCAGCGAGGTCACCGCGGGCCCGCAAACCCGCCACCAGGGGCCGGCCCCCGCGCTGGGACCTCAGGGCGAGGGAACGGGAGGCCTGCGTTCCAGTCGCGACAGGCAGGCGGGCACAGGCGGTCCGCCTTGGGCTCCGAGCTGTGCCCCGGACCCCAGCTCCGGCGTGCCGCTGAGACCGAGACCGGACCTCACACAGCCATTGAGCAGCCTTGAGCCCTGCGGCAGGCCTTGCTCTCAAGGCACAGACACGCCGTCTGGAGAGTGCCATCCCCCGATCTCCCCAGAACCCGCCCCACCCGACCAGCGCCGGCCTCGGCCTCTCACCGTCTTGTCGCTGTGCTGCTGCTGCTGCAGTTGTTTCATGAGGATGGATTTTTTCTTGTCCTTGCAACGCTTGTTCTGGAACCAGACGCGGATGACCCGCGGGCTCAGGCCGGTCATCTCCACCAGCTGCTCCTTCATGAGCGCGTCGGGCCGCGGGTTGGCGGCGTAGCAGGTCCGCAGCGTGTGCAGCTGCTTCTCGTTGAGCACCGTGCGCACGCGGGTCGTCTTCTCCGCCTGCTTGTGCGCGTGCGGGCGCGGCGCGGGCTGCCGGCCAGCCCCGGGGTCTGCGGAGGGGCGCGGGATGAGCGACGGGCCGCCGCTCGATCGCGTTTCCCTCACATTCGCTCGTCTCGTTGTGCTCGCCTCCCTTTGCGTGTGTTCGCCCCACCCGGAGGGCTCCGTGCAGTGAAGTCCCTTCCCGACTCCCCGAGCGCGGAGCGGCCGCTTCCGGCCGAACCTCCCGCCCTTACCTCATCCCCGATGCCCGCACACGCCCGCGGGACAAGGGACGCCCTCCAGAAGAAGTGGGAGTCGCGGAGGAAGAGGAGTGGGGCGCGTCCGGGGCGCTGGAGGTGGCGGATTGCGGGCTTGTCCCCCGCTTCCCGGAGCCCACGAGGGGCTTCCCCTGCCCCCGCTTCAGAAGCCACTCGGACAAGGCCGCAGAGGCCGGCCTGGGCGCGGCTCCTCCCTCGAGATTCCAGGGTCCCCGGCCCAGAGGCGCCGGCACTGCCCTCGCTCTGCCTCGGGTTCTCTCCACCCGGGAATCGGCCCGACGCCCGCGCCGAGGCCACAAACAAAAAAAAGGGCGCCGGCTCCGTCCCGTTTCACTCCCCGTCTGCACCGGGTCTCCACGCCCCCCGCCAGGCGCTTTTAGGTCTGGATAGCCATCGACGACTAGTCCGCCCTGCTCGATGTCCTCGTTCTGCCGGGGAGTGCACCGAGGGCCAGACACCGGAGGGCCGCTGCCAGGCCGCACAGCAGCAGCGGCGCAGCCTGGGCTGGGGACTGCTGCTTCCGGCCGGTGCTCGCCGCCCTCCGGGCACAAGGGGCTCCCACCACGCACTCGGCCCCCACCTCCGGGCAGCCGCATCAAAACGCAGAGCACTCCTTCCAGAGGCGTTTTCTGGGGCTCCTGAGTTTGCCATGGTCCCCTCCCTCCACACCCATGAGCGCTTGGCTAAGTTGTCCGTGGAACTGGGACTCAACACCCACAGACCCCTCTCGCCGCTGGCTGGCTGGCCTTCAGAGGCCAGGCCTGCACTGGTACGGAGCTGTGTCCCTCACATCCCCAGGCAGGCCCCACTTCAGAGTCCCCATTGTCATTCCCGCTCCCAGTACCGCTTCCCCTGTACTGACCACGGAGGACACATGCGCCACAACTGACCCCACACTCACACACGATTCCGGCTCACACGGACCCACAGGCGGCTTCCCCACGGGCGCACACACACTGGGCTATGTCCCCAGCATGCGGTTCTGCACTCACAGGACCACACACCAGGGACAATTTTCGTGCCAGCGCCAGCGGCCCACACGCGGGCCTTTGCACGGGTGCGGCTCACCTGGCAGATGCAGGCCGCGCGCGGGGAGCGAGCCAGGGCTGCTCGGGCTGGTGGCCGCGGCACGCTCCAGCAGAAGGCCGTGGTCCGCGCGGCACAGCAGCTCGTGCTCCCGCAGGGAGAACTCGTCGCCGGGCAGCAGCTGGCGGCTGCACACGGAGCAGCGGAAGCACTCGATGTGGTACACGCTGTCCCGCGCCCGCATCACCAGGTCGCTGCTGCTGAAGCCCACCTGGCACTTGGCGCACTTGATGCCGAACAGCCTGTGCGCGCAGGGCAGTTGTCAAGGCGCGGCCGCAGGCTCCAGCCCCCGGCCCCCGGCCCCCGACCCCCGGGTGGGAGCGGCCATCCCCGAGGGCCGGGCCGCGGTCCCTGCAGCCTCACCTGACGTAGTCCCGTTTGCAGTAGGTCTTCCCGTCTCTCACGAAGCACGTGCACGTCTCATCCAGGTACTGGCTGCACTCGGCACACTTGAGGCAGGCGGCGTGCCACTCGAGGTCCGGGGACACCCGCAGGATGAACTGGTCGTGGATCTGACTCCCGCAGCCCACGCACGTGGCGGTGCCCGGCTTCTCTGCGGGAAGAGTGCAGCGAGTCAGGCCAGCCAACGCCCGGCCGCGCCAGCGGGAACTGCACCCACAGGGAAGAGAAAGCGGACTGTGTAAAGGTCCAGACAATTGGAAACGAAAAAACAAAATCAGAATTAGCGAGAGCTTTTTGTCCCCCCCGCCCAGCACCGAAAAATAATTAATAACATTCATTTGGACACGGCCGTTTTATGGATTGGCGTTGTAGCTAAAAAATGGTATGGTAGCTGAGAAGAAACAGTAAGCGGACACTGAAGAACCGCGGACCCGCTGCGTCCGCGCTGAGCGGGGTCGTGCCAACCTGTCCCTCCCGCAGCGACTCCCTCCAGCCCCGACCGCATGTCGGCTTTCAGCGGCGTCTCTTCGCGTCCTCCCCGACATTTACTGGTTTAAATCTTCCAGAGCAAGCTGGGGGAACCCTTATTTGCAAGACCAAAAGACAAGCGAGCAAACAAAAACCCCGACCCCCTGAATCACCCCTAATTGCCTTAGCGCAGAACAAGCAGATTTCACAGCCTGAGGTCAGCCCCGCAGGCTTGAGAAAGTGTTTAATTATGAATTAAAACAGCAGGATTCCAACGGATGAGTCGTCCTGCAGGCCAAAGGCATTCGTTTGGCGGCTTCTCCGCTAGTGCCCCGTCACAGGGAAGCCACTTGTAGAATCCACTACACGTTCTCCTACAGCAGAAATGCCGCCCGTGAAGCACAAACACCCGCAGCCGCACAGGGAGGAAGACTTACTCTTGGAATGATCCCCCATAGCACCCAGAAAAGGATAGTGAAAAATAACGTCCACCATGCAGAAGGAGGAGTGCGCCAAGGGCAGCTTGGGCACAGTGCGAGGGTCGCGCGCCCCGCCTGCTCTTTGCGAACTAACTCCGGCCCCGCGGACTTGCAGGACCGACCGCACCGGCCCGCACGCAGCATGACGTCAGCACGCAGTCGCCGGGCCGGGCCGGGGGCGGGACCTGCGGCGTCACCAACCTCTCCAGAAGCGGGGTGCGGGGGAGGCCATGGGGACCCGCGGCGGGTGGGCAGGCGTGCTGGGTGGAAGGCGGGTGTGACGCGGGATTGGCTGCAAGGAAAGGGACAAGCCTGATTGGCCGGAGTGAACAATGGAGCGCAACCCCCTCCCCGAAATCTGCGACGAGCCTCCCCGCCCCGGTGTCCGGACTGGACCTCGAGTCACCACGCAGAAGTCCCGCGGGCGCAGCCGCTCCCAGCTACCTGCTGGCCTTGCGGGGCGCGCCTGGCCGCGGAGGTGGATACCTGGGGTGTGGAGGGGGCTCGCCTTCCGAAGCTCCTCTCTATAAGGACAAAATTGACAAACCCAGCCTCTTGGCACGAGAGCGGGGGAAGGAAGACGTGGTTTGCTGGACGCGACCGGCAGCACCCAGCCGGCCACCCTTCTCTCGCGCGCCTTTGTTCTCAGGACCCGTGCTAGGGCGAGAGTCCGGGAACGCCCCCGCGGTTCGGATGAACTCAGACTTCCCCACCCGCCGCCTCGGGAAAACTTCTGAGTCGGGACACGGGGCGGGGGGCGCCGGACGCAGACTCCGGAGACGCACTGGTTCCAGCGTCGACTTGCACGTTTGCGGGTGGGGGGTTGACGTCGATTCGCTTCATCCTTTTCTGCACCCGAAGCGCACAGCTCCCTCTAGATTCAGTGCTGGGGTCGAACGCGTGTCCGGCTCCCCGAAGAAACGATTTTTATAAACTCTTCGGTTACATTTCGCTAAGCAGCGGCAAAGCTAATAATCAGAAACAAATGTGGCGGGCGGGGTCGTTTACTCTCTGCGGCTGCCGGGCCGTCCTTAGAAAACCCGCGGCTTCTGAGCAGAGTCCTGGCATTTCTTTCAAAGAAATCGCTGTGGGTTTCGTTTGAAAGGGTTCGAAGACCGGCCCATGAATTATAAATAACATGTTTCCGACCGTGCTGGCCGCTCTTTTCCCATTAAAAGGGCCACCGAGGACTTGTGAGCGCCGGATGGGGCACGGCGAGCGAGCGCCTGCGGGGAGAACGTGTCCACGGGTCCCAGACCCAGGCGCAGGTCTCCGCGGGCCCCCGGGCCCTTGTCCTAAACACCTAAGGCTGCTTGGCCTCGAGCTCTGGGCGGCGCGGCGCAAACGGGGCAGCGAGGGCCCGGGGAAGGCCGTGGGGACCCAGCGCACAGCGGTGCGCGCGCGCCCAGCCCGCACTGCGCCCCGCGCTTAGCGCCCGCGGTGCCGTCGTCTGTCAAGGCGTCGGAGGCATCACCGCCGCCGCCCTTTCAACGTCCACTCCCGCAGGCCCAGTTCTTCCGCACAGCGTCTCAGAACTCTGCCCACACGCCATTTCTTGTGTTCTGAGCCATTAGTGCTCACTTTAAATGTGTTTGCGGCACGTCAGGGCCCGGGTTGGTGAGAACGCTGCGTTAGAACGAATGTGTCTATGTTAAAAAAAAAAAAGAAAGAAAGAAAGAAAGAAAAGAAAAAGAAAAAGGAAAATAAACACGAGGCGAGGGTCGGGCATCTCCGTGGGTGTCTGCGCTAGGCCACTCTCTCTGCCTTCAGACATCTCATTTTACTTCTCTGTTCCCTCAGTGTTCTCATCTGTAAAATGGCAGCTCAAAAGAACAGCTACCTCTACTCTTCTAAGAATTAAACTATTCTTTGGACAAGGCTTAGAACGATACCTGGCACGTAGTAAGTGTGCAATCCAGGTTAACTGTGAGAATTATCATTACGGCTGTATCTTCACTGAGAGCCTCTGTATATGTTTGTGTGCCTGCCCATGCCAGCGCAAGTCCTCTCTTGGGGGCTCAGTCAGCTCCTACAGACCCACAGGTGCTCACACACACGCTGGCCTCCCTTCCCCACAAACTACCTTTCTATTCTTACCCACCGAGAGACTCTCACCTGCAAGGAGAGTCGGCGTCTCTGATTTTCATGGAATCACATATGTGGGGAGGGATGCCAGGCCTAACGGAGGTCCTCAGTATCATGATGGCTAACATACTGGACCCTGACTGGGGCCACGTTCACACGAACGCCAGCCCTCCTCCTCACAACAATCCCAGGAAGGGTTGCTGCTGGTAAAATAACCCCAGCTTCACAGATGAGAAACTGAGGCTCAGAGAGGTTAAGCAACATGTCATAGGCTCCACAGGTGTGGAGCCAGGATTCGAACCTGGCTCTCTGCCTCCAGAGCCTGCTTATGGAGCCCTTACACCATCTTGTCTCCCCAGCACTCACGGAGGGGTGCCACAGGCACAGAGCACACCCCACACAAAGGAAGCTGTTGTTGCATACTCACCATGAGTATCAGACAGGAAATGATACTTTTTGGCCTCTTCTCCTGGATGTAAGTGATAGAAATGGAGCTGGAAATACGTCCCCTGACCCAGAGCAGGGCTCTCGCTGCTGGCGTCCCTGGGGATGGGACTCTGCCATTGCCCAGCTGAGTACCAGGCCTCTCTCCTGGCTCCTGCATCCTTCTCCCACCGCGCGCCCACAGGCCTCCACTTTTCTTCTCATGTAAAGTGCAGGTGGCATGCCCGCAGCACCGGCTCTGCCTCTGAGGCCTTGAGGCAGGTCTTATGTTCATTTTTAGCATCCCAGAAATGAATAAATCCATAACCTTCACAAATTGGTACAACCAGGAAGAGGTGAGACTGAGACCCACACCCACCAGCCGAGGAGACTGGTTAGGAACTTGTGCTACTTGAGTCTGTGCAGTGGGAATGGCCTTGTTCGCTCATTTGGGTGTCGCTTTATTTATAGTGGATGTGTGTCAAAGCCATTCTGTAGTAAGAAACCCAGAGCGTACGGCACTTTCATCCTTAGGGGTTCAATAGGGTCATTATACAAGGATGAGAGAAATGAACCTTTTTTTTTTCTTTTTTGCAAACATGTGGGAGCTTTCGTTTCTTTTCAAATCCCATACTGAACATAGCTGCCAGGACAACCAACCCAGCCTTGATCTTGGGAGGGGAGGGGCGGAAGAAGGAGCTGTGCCTGGTGGCTTCTGGGAAACGTGTATTTTTCCTCTTTCCAGAAGGGGGAACCCCAGCCAGCTGGTGGGAAGTGGTGCCGAGTAGTCTGGTCTGGGGCACCGGCTTTCTCGGCTGGCCTCCGCCAGTCTACAGACTTTGGGGCTTATCTCTTAGTGTTCCATTTTCTTCCAGAACTATCCCTCCCCTTGCCGAGGTCTGGGTGATGGCAAAATGAGAAACAAGGGTGGGGAAGGAAAGAGGGAGAGACTGAGCTCCAAAGGGAACAGATTCACTAAAACAGGGTTGGATGGTGGTTTTGCAGAGAAGCCAGCCTCTTGCCAAAGGGGCCGGCTTCAGGCTGGGGCCCTGGATGGACAGGGTGCCATTAACCCAAGCAGGCAGCACAGTAGGGAGGAAAGGAAGAATGTGGCAGGTGACAAAGACCAAACTAGCCAGAGCTCTGCTCTCACCTAGGCCTCAACCTTGGCCTATGAAGACTTGAATAAACACTGACAAAATCCCTAACAGCTTAAAGACACATCCTTGGGACTCCCTACACGCCCCCCCCCCGCCCCGCCTTAAAGTGCCTGCCTGAGAACGCTCAGGGCTGCCAGCATAACCCACTGTCTGGTCCACTCAGCACCTGGAGGTGGAGCCCTATCTCCCAGCTCTGTGGAGGGGGGTAGGAGATGGTGTCACATAGACGAACCACCTCCTCTGCTGCTGTTAGTTTCAAGTATACAGCACATTGGTTAGACATTTATATAGTTTATAAAATGATCTCCCTGATTGCTCTTTCTCTCCTCCAGCTCTCCACCTGGCCCTTACATTAGAGCTGACTGCATTCCCTCCGCCATGCTCCCCATCCCTGTGACCATCTATCAATTACTAATTTGTATTTCTCTAGCCCTTTACCCCCTTTTCCCAACCCCTCGACCCCCCCTCCCCTCCGGCCGTCACCCGATTGTCCTCTATATTTGTGAGTCTGTTTTTGATTAGTTTGTTCTTTTTGTTCCCTAGATTCTGCATATAAGTGAAACCATGGTATTTATCTTTCTCTGACTTATCTCACTCAGCATCATGACCTCTAGGTCCATCCATGTCGTTGAGAATGATAGGATTTCATTTTTTTAATGACCGAGTAATATTTCACTGTATATATGAACCATAACTTCTTATCCAGTTGTCTGTTGATAGGCATTTAGGTTGTTTCCATATCTTGGCTATTGTGAATAGAGCTGCACTCGAGAACATAGGAGTACATAGATCTTTACGAATTAGTGTTTTGGTTTTCTGTGGATAAATACCCAGAAGTGCAATTGCTGGGTCGAAAGGTATATGCATTTTTAATTTTTTGAGAAACCTCCAGATTGTTTTCCGTAGTGGCTGTAGCAATTTGCAATCCCAACAGCGCACGAGGGTTCCCGTTTCTCCACGTCCTCGCCAACACTTGTTCTTTGATTTACTGACGATGGCCATTCTGACAAGTGTGAGGCATATGTCATTGTGGCTTTAATTTGCATTCCTCCGATGATTAGCGACTCCCCTGCTCTTTGTAACCCTTCACTTCTCTTACTCCACTGAGCCTCTACCACCCACCCCCATTCCCTCATCCTCCCTAAAAACACCCAGTCACCTCTGTGCAGATCAAAGCCGAGTTCAGTTTACTCTCTCCCCGTTGCAGTGGCTGTTGCTCATTGAGATCTGTCCTCGGCACTTTGGTGTTCGGCTTTGTCCACCACTGCCTTCAGGTCCGTGCTGTAGAGCCGGCCGGAACGCTGGGGTGGGGGACAAGCGGAGTGCTTGGAAGAGTTCCTGGAGCCCACGGCTTCTGGCCCAGCCCTGTAGGGTGAGCAGGGTTCTTCCAGGCAATGAAGGAGCGGTAAAGATGGCCAGCCTCACAGACAGAGAGCATTGTGTGAGTCAGGTGCATTTTGGGGGAATGTGAGCAGCCAGGAGAAGCTGGAGCAGGAATGAATGGAGACAGTGGCACAAGCCAAGTCACAGAGAGGGCGCAGACCTCGTGACCACCCGAGGCAGGTCCATGCGGCTGGACTGTCATGGAGGGGACGGCAGGAGCCAGAGACCGAGAGGGGAGTTTGCATGAGACTGTGGGAAATCTTGGCTGATCTGAGGGACTTGTCTTGGCAGAGGGCACCTGAGTGACCCTGCTGTGCTGCTGAAGACGTTCAGAGGGGAAATGGCTCAGACAGAGCCATGCTGTGGAGAGACAAACACGTAGATGACCGAGTCCAGGCAGGAGGACGGCTGGTAGGGGGAGGGGTCGGACGGTGGTCAGTTGCTCTCAAGCATTTCCATGAGGTGAAGGGAACATTTTCATTTGTAATCCTGGGGAAAAGGGTCCAGGATACCACTCACTTGTAACATACTTGTTCAAGACACTGAAGACTACACGTGGGTTGGGGTGACAGTCCCGCTCCGCGAGTCCCAGCTTTTCCCTTTAGACGTATTTCTGGATTCAGATAAAAGGAACTGTAAGCGACCAAATTCCACCTGACTTGTACGTCAGTGATACTTATTTTTCAATTTATTTCTCCAGCAGGAAACTGAATATTGTAATAAGCTCCCCCATCCTGTATAGATGTGTGGATGTGTTGTGGGTTTAAGTTTGGAGACTTTTGGGGCCCGTTACAGCCACTTTACCCATGCTTGCTTTGGTCATACTAAAACAAATGGAAAATGATTTGTCATATATCCTCAAATGTGAAGATGCCGCTTCGTGAAGTTATTGTCATAATCTTTTAAAGGTTTTGAAGGATGTTTTTCATTCTTTCCAACACACATCTGTAAGAAGTTAAATATGTGTTTTGTTTTGTTTTGTTTTGTTTTCATAACAAGGACTAACAGACTTGTGTCCTATTTCGTCTATTCGTCACCTTGAAATAAAGTAGGAATTAGAAATGACACCAAATGCTCGGCTCCAGTCAAAGCCCATCAGGCAACAATTTTTCAAAAGAACCTACAAAGGCTCCTCTTTCACTGGAAAACATCTTCTGGAGGCTAGAGCTACTGGCAAGTTCCAAAAATAGATAATAAATGAGATAATAGAATCTAGGTTGTCAGCTCTTGCCCAGTGGGATTATCCAATGTCTAATCATACACAGATTGTGATCAATGTGATTGCCGAGGGGGCCTTAATCCGATTCGGGAGGGAATCCAGTCAGATTTTCATCTGCTCTGAATGTGTAATTGGTTTGGAGGCAGCAGAAAAGCAGCTTGTACCAGATTTTGCCGCATCACCGTGATGAGGTCTGTTTTGATCCGCTTGAGTTATGGACAATATAAATTATTTATAGCCACTTTAGACATGCCTTACGCTTGTAAAGACCTTCAGAACAAAATAATAACACTGCTCTCACTGTTGTAGGAATCTCATTTAGCTGAGTCCTGGTGCCCACAGCCATACAAAGCAGGGGAGAGAAGAGACGAAAGGCTGGCAGGTTCATCAAGTACTGACTGAACATTACGAGGGGCAAGAGACTGAGCCAGGCTGGCGGACGAGGCCACAAGGGCGCCTGATGCTCACAGAACAGGAAGGGGGGTCCAGACTCAGGAAAGCACAGGAACCACAGGAGGCAAAGTGTGGTGAGGCTCAGAGGCCAAGCACAGACGGGGGGAAATTCCCCATGAACTAGACAGGATTCAAGTCACCAGACAGCTTACACAAAATAACTGCATTCAAGTTCAAAACTTAAATGATAAACTCAGAAAATAGAATAGAAGCCTGTCTCTCAGACTGTTTATTTTCTCTGAGAAGTAGGACTATAGAGGTTCTTCTGGCCAGGTTTTAAAATTTACCAATTGTCGTACGCTATATACTATCGCTTTAGAGAGAAAATACCCAAACTGATTTTTTAAAAAAGAAAGGTAAAGGGAGCCCCGAATAACCAGGGAAGGCCTCGAGAGTGAGGTGGAGATCGAACTGGTCTCATATGACAGTGGTTCTCAGACTTTTGGATTCAAGAACCAAGGAAAAAACAACGGGGACATCACATGGGACTGCCACTGTTCCCTGAAGCCAAATGGGGCGTTAAACAACAAACAAACGACAACTATTATCACTTCATGTAAGAGGAAACGCATTGACACCAAAAAAGAAAAACCTGGTTTCAGAATAAAGAGTCCTTTCCACTGGACTTACTGAAAAACTCATGACATCACCCTCATGTTTCTCATTTGGCTGTAAAACACAAAAAAACTTCATATTGGGCTGAAGATTGGGAACCACTGGGGTCGAGTCTTGGAAATGAGGAGCATGCATCCAGCAGCAGGCACACGGCAGCAGAGCAGAGAGGCAGGAATGAGCCTGAAAGCGGGGGGACCAGGGAGGCCTGGGACATCTGCCTGGCCCCAGGCTGTCTTTATAGTTTCATGGTGTGTGTGGTTAAATGTGGAGTTGCTTGGGGGCCAGGTGATGATTTAGTTCTTAGGAACTCCTTAATGGCGATCAGTTGGAATCCCCTGTCTAAGCACTAAGACGGACATCACCCTGCCTTTTCATATAGAGGAGCAGCCTCTGGGGCAAGTGTCTTTCACTAAATCTGTGAGGCCAGAGATGGTGTCATCTTCTCTCAGCAAAGAGCACCCGAGCCACAAAGTCTTCAGTGCTCTGAAAAGGCTGGTCAGGGGCACTAGCGTGAAGAACAGCCGTCCGGCGGGACTTCAGATAGTGTCCTCGGGCACTCGCAGGCTCTGCTGCCTCGGTGTTCATTTCTGGGCGTGAGTATATTGGGAAGATAGGCATGTTTTATTAAGCTCGGAATAAGACTTCAATATTTATGTGTGAATCTCAAGCTTCCCTTCAGCATTCGGAAGGCTAGTGAGATGCAAGGTTAATTCGATAATGGACGCAAGTTCCTTTGCCATTAATCCCATGAATCATACATGTCTCCTCTAAGAGCCTGAAATATGAATATTTTAACACAAGTAAAGTATCAGGAGAGTAACATTTCACGAATTGGGACAAAGCGGGAGAAGGTCAGAGTGCATTGCAGAAAATATTAAACTCAAGGTCACCTTGTGTATTGTACGTACAATGTATTTATATTAGACATTAACAAAGTTGACAGTGGTGAGCCTTTGGCAAATAGAGCTCACACCTTAGTCACTTTCATGAAGAGATAAGGAACTTTGGACTCTGGAGCCTTATTTATTAGTGTACCTATAGAGGCAGCCAAGGTCTGAAAGAACGCTTTTGGAAAATAATCACTACCAAGTTTAGGGTATAAAAGCCTGCGATGTGTGTCTTGGTGTACCTCTACCTCGGTCGGTCTCTCTGATCACTGTTTGGGAGAAGCCATATGGATAGGTCTCCTGCCAACAGCCACGTGAGTGCGCTTGGAAAGCAATCCTCCAGCCCCACTTCAGTCCCAAGATGGTGCCCCTCTGGCCACTAGTCTGCAACTTGTGACAGTCTGAGCCAGAATCACCCAGCCAAGCCACACCATGATTCCTAACTCTCAGAAATGGAGTGAGATAATAAATGTTTCAAGCTGCTGAATTTTGGGGGGTAATTTGTTAACAGCAGTAGACAACACATACAACATATCATCCCACCTGTTTGTCACCAAAACCCTATAAGGAAGGCATCGCGGCATTCTGACAATGAAGACACAGAGGAGCAGTGAAATGAAGGAATTGGTCTAAGTCATCTCAGCTAAAAGTGAAAAAACCTGGATACAAACCCAGGTCAGACAACTGGTATCTCAGAATAAACATATCAATTTCTCCTGCCCAAATAATCTTACCCTTAAAGTCTGTCCCTGTCATCATTTGAGATTTCAACATCTGGTAATAATAAGAGCTGTGGTTATTAGAAATATCAAGGGAAGCTGTTGGCATAACCCATAAATGTTTGAGGTTTCACGGTTGTGATTTGCAAACAAATGACAACACGTGGGGAGGAACAGATAAGCTGAAAGCAGAATCTGAAGGCGGCACCTTAAAATCATCTGTAGGCATTTTTAGTATGAAGAAAGAAGTCCTGTTGGCAGACACTGCCAAGGAGCTTGATCCATTTTCATGTGCTCTATTTAGAAAGACAGAATGTTATTGCCAACTAACTTCTTCTTGACAACACAGACAAGCCTTGAAAATATAAAGCAGATTTTAAGAATATAGGTCCATTTCTACGTGGCCCATGTTGAAGCAGAGGAGAGAACCAACCAGAAGCAGTAGCCTTGGGTCCAATCTCCATCATCTTCCAAATTTTAAGTGAAAACTTGGGCCAGCTGTGCAGATGCAGCTTCAGGACAAATCCCCGAGCCTCCTATGTGACCAGACTATGCCCCCACAACACTTACACAGAAATTTTGGAGCAGCTTTAGAAAGTGAATTCAAGCCACATTGACGGATAACAGAAAGAACTGAAGGGTGTTCAGCGTGTTAAGCTAAGATGCAAAACAGCAGTCCCCATTCATGGAGTCCAGGAACGAGGGCAGATCCAGGTTGGTGTGTAAGATGTGTTACAAGATCTTTGTAATCATGAACAGTGAAATGACTGGCTTTCTTAAATGATGTATTTAAAAATAATAAATGAGAGGTCTTACTATAACATCCCTTATGGGATGTGTGTGTGTATCTACATACTGCGCAATTTAACATTTAAAGCGTACAGTTCACTGGTTTTTAATGTATTCGGTGTTGTACAACCATCACCACAATCCACTGTAGACATTTTCATTACTCCCAAAGAAAGCCCACGGCCATTAGCAGTCACTCTCTGTTCCCCCCATCCACCGTGGGCAATCATAAATCCGTCCCTAGCTCCTGGAAGCCACTGGTCTGCTTTATGTCCCTCTAGTTTTTCCTCTTACAGACTGCCATGTAAATGGAATCTATGTCTTTTGTATCTCGCTGCTTTCACGTGGCATAATGCTCTTAAGATTTGCCCACATTGCTGGTGAGTGTCAGTACCTTGCGCCTTTCTATTGTCACAGAATGGAATACAGTAGACTCAACTCAGCTGGGGCTGCCATAAGTACCATAGATCAGGTGGCTTGAACAACAAATATATTTTCTCACACTTCTCGAAGTTCAAGGTCAGGGTGCCAGCAAGGCATGGTTCTGCCTAGGACTGTCTTCTGACTTGCAGAAGCCTGCCTTCTCTCCCTCTTCAGCTGGGGGAGAGAAAGGAGCAGTAATCCTATCCTGTGGATCAGCTCACACGGGGCTTGTAAGGAGTGTTAACGGGTTTGCATTTTATCCTGAAAGCAGCGGTGAGCCACTGAAGTGTATTCTACAGGAGTGTAACATCACCAGCTAACCCTTTTGAAAGAACCCTTGGGTTGCAGTGGGAAATGGATAGGAGGCTGGGGGCTGAGAGAACAGTAAGGAGGCGACCCCAGCAACCCAAACTGGGGAGGGGAGTCCCAGGCGGATTGGGGACCTGTTTGGGAAATGGAATCACTAGAACTTAGGATAGGCGACAAAGGAGTCAATTATGACCCCAGGTTTCTGGCTTGAGCATGTGGGTAGAGGTGGAAAATATTCCCCGAGAAAGGAAAAGCAAATCCGGAAGGAAAGGCTGAGCAGTTGTGAACATGTGGGTTTGGGGTGTTTTCGGACATCCTGAGGAGATGCTGGGGAGGCAGGTGGATACGTGGACGCAGAGATCGGGAGAGATCGGACAGTTCGCGGCCCGTGTGGGTGGCGTCCCAGGGATCGTAGGGTGGGGAGAGACGGGGTCTAGGGTGGGGCCCCCGATCCGCTCTTCTGTCCGCTTCTCCAGCTCTGTCTCCAGCCGTTCTGCAGGCAGCAGAGTCCTGCCTCTAGTCTTTGCACCTTCCCGTCACAGTCCTTCCCTGCCTGTGCCCACGCGCTTCCTTCCTCTGGAACCCGGCTCACATGTCACCGGTTCGGTGGATCGCTCCTCCCGTTACAGGGATGACACGTTTACTTGGATGTTTCCTCCAGAGGCTGGCGAAGTCAACATCCTACGTACCGTTGTCTTACATCCCCCGGACTTGGAAAATGTGCTTAGCACACCGTGGGTGCCGCGTCGATGTCTGTGACCGCTGGGAGTGAGCCGGGTGGACTTCGCAGCGCTGGGAGCCAGGGCAGTGACGTCATCGGCTCGGGGCCGAGGCCGGGGGGCCGCCTCCCAGCCACGCCGAGAGCGGCCTCACCTTTGCCCCACTCCGAAGCCCGGCCCCTAACTTTCCGCCGCCCCCATTGGCTGCGCGGCCGCCCAATGGGCAGACGGGAAGCGCGAGCTCGTGCTCCCCGCCCGGGACGTCAGCTCTCGCGAGGGCTCTCGCGAGCGTTGCCGGGACTGGCTGAGGCGGCGCACCTGTGTCCGCGTCCAGCTGCTGTGAGGCCGAAGGTTGTCGAGGCTCCGGCGAGCACAGACCATGCTCCGAGCGGGGGCTCCGAAGCGTCTCCGGCGGGCGGTGAGTCGGTGGGGGCCGAGCCCAGTGACGGTGCCGCGTCACCCCGCCGTCCCAGTGACGGTCTCGGAGAAGGTCAGCGGCCGGCCGCCTGACTGGCCCTCGCGCAGGCCCGGCCGCGACCCCGGAGTTGCGGGGCTGCCCTTGTCCGGCGGCCGCTCGAGGCCGAGGTCAGACGGCGGGGTCCCGGTGACCCCGGGGGGAGGACCTGCCCCGCTGTCGCCCGTCTCCCCGCAGCGAGTCCCCGCGTTCGGCGCGGAAGCCGACGTTTCGGGGCGAGCTCAGCGTTTGCGCTGGTCGCTTGGGCCGCGGGCGAGGGGCGCGCGGAGTGGGGCGCCCGCTGGGCTCCCCGGGTCCCCGTCCGCCTGCTGGGCGAGGGGGCGGGGCGGGCAGCTGCGGCCGGGGCGCGCTCTGTGCTCTCGCTACTGACAGGTCGTGAGCTCGCCACGTCTCCCGCCCTGAGGAGGACGGATGGAAAGCACAGACTTGTCCGAACGCTGTGGGACAGCGGCAGTGGAGAGCGACAAGTCGGGGAACAATTTACGTGCTGGGCGTAGATTTTCTGACTTGCAGCGCGGCTGAGTGAGAAACTCGGTTGCCCAAGGGCTCGGAAACTTTCCTGCCTGTACTTTCTCTACGCAGTGCGCGTGCGCGCTGCTTTTCCCGTTTACCGCTGGCATTTTCTCCCTCAGACGCAGCTGGCAATCTTTCTCGGTGTCTGTAGGCTCTGATGGATTCCTGGTTCCGTAAAAAAGGGTTCCCGAACCTGCCCTCGACCCCCTCCCAAGTTCAAACCCACATCCTTCAGGTCATTGCTCAGTCTTTTCTCCCAGGAGACTTTTTCCCCCTCAGAGGATCTAGACAGAAACAAGTTAAAGTCGTGGATTTGGGTAAATTGCAGGTATCAGAGCCAGACTTGCAGAAAAATACCTGTTGATGCAGTAATTGGAAGGTAGTTTTGTGGACAAGTTAGAAGTCTGGCACAGTGAAATAATTGTGCTGGGGAGAATTAAGGAGTTAGTTATTTTGTAGAGTTAACAAAAAAATTTGGAGTCATCAGTTTACTTATCATCAACACAGTTTGCCAATATATGCACACAGTATTTCCAAATCTTTATTGTAGTTTTCCAGAGTCTTTGACTTTATTTTTAAAATTCGAAGTCAGATTAAAGTAGCTGCTCTAAACTCAGTAAGAACTTTTGAGAGATTGGAAATTCAAGTGCATAGAAAATAGCCCGAACACTTTTAAAATGGACTCATAAATATATACATGTGTAACTTTTTAACTTGTGAAATTTTAAGCTTACAGGGTTCGAGAATAGTACAAAGAAGTCTCAAAACTCTGCTGAGCTTCATCATCTATTAATGGTTTGGCACATTTGCTTTGTCTCTCTTCTTATATACTCATTATTTTTCTGAACCATTTAAGACTATGTTGCAGACATGCCCTTTACTCCTAAATAATTCAGTGTATTTTCTAAGAACAAGGAGGTTCATCTCTCATAACCACAATATAATTAGCAAGATCAGCAAGTTTAACAGTGACACGATACGATCATCTGCAGAGACATTATTCAGGTGTTGCCAGTTGTCTTAGTATAGTTCATAGCAGTTCTTATTCTGGTCTAAGATAGTCCAGGATCATGCCTTGCATTTAATCTTTGTTAGAAAAGTTCCTCATCCTTTCTTTGGCTTTGATGGCATTGACGTTTTTGCAGCATACAGGGCTTCTGTTTTATTGACCGTCCCTCAATTTCGGTTTGTCTGCTGTTTTCTCACCAGAGAAAGATTCAGGCTATGTATGACACGAGTATCACAGAAGCGATGTTATGTTCTTAGAGCTTCATGTTAGGAGACTTATAATGTTGGTTTATCTCACTGTTGATATTAACTTTAATTGTCTAAAGTGTTCACTGAGTTTCTCCATTATAAAGTTACTACTTCTCCCCTTGTGATATTTAACTAATCTGTGGGGTGACATTGAGACTATGTAACTACTGTTTCTCCCCTGATTTCCATCTGTCTGTTGATGATTCTTGCCTGAGAAATGATTACTGTGATGTAAAATGGTGATTTTTCAAAGTCTGTCATTCCTTCTGCACTTATTAACCTTCTATTATAAGGAAGAAAATTCTCTTCTTGTTTATTAATATATTTATTTATGGCTCATAGATCCTTATTTTATTTAGTAGGTTATCCATTATTACTCTTAAGTTTTTTGATGTTCGAGTTGTCTTATATTTCTAAAGTGGGAGTTCCTTTACTCTGGTTTCCATTTAACTTATATTTATGATGTCTCAAAGTCAAAATAGCTTCTTTGAAAATCCCACTCTTGAAATCTGAAAAAAAATTGTTCTGCAGCTAACTATAAGTAAATTTAGGAAGATATTTACATGAAACCATATTTTTAATAACAGTTTTAAGTTAATCTATTAAGTGATTGAAAAGGTTACCTTAAGCTGTCAACAAAACAATGTGAATATAGCTTACACTACTCACCTCTACACTTAAAAATGGTTAAGATGGTAAATTTTATGTATTTTTTACCACAGTTAATAGGAAAAAAAAGAGATACCTTGAACTATTAGAATTTGTTAAATGACTTGCATTTGGTATCTAATTTCCATTTCTAGTTTTGACTTATTTGTGCCCTTGAGCAAAGTCCTTCATCTTCGTTGGCCTCCTCAGTATCATCTGTTAATGAAGGTGGTATTTTAAATCTACAGTAAAGAGCCAGAGGACACACTGAGAGGAAAATAAGTAGGCATTTGCAATTAGTTAACATTCTTGCCGGGATATTAATCTGAATTATTAGTATTATTTTGTTCATTTGCATTTGAAATGAATCTGACTAATAAAATGCCAAAGAAATATGTGGAGATTGCAGCAGCACTTTTCAAGGTCGTTCGAGTATTCTTGTGTTCATTGCTAGACAGAAGGCACATCTATCATGATTCAGAAGCTACGAAACTAGTATGAAGGAACGTGACATTTTCAGAGTCCGTGGTTTAGTGTTGATGAATGAGATTGAACTCTAATTTGCATTCAGATTTTAATTTCTTTTGAAAGAAAGAGAGCCAATTTTAATGCGGCTCTAAAAGATTTATTGCATAAGGTGAGTTCCATAAAATTATGCTGCGTGCCAGTGTGTCTACTAAGGGTCTTGTCTGTTTTTAAAGTGAAGTAAATTGTGTTTTTAATATCAACGTCATATGATATTTCTAATAATTAAAAGCTACCATATTTTATTACTAAAGAGGTTAAAGTAAGTTATTTAGTTTAAGTACAGACATATAACATATTTTATTACAAAATGTATGTTAAAATGGGTATAGGCGACTTTCATTATATGTTATCTTTTTCGGTAGAACTTGAAAAGATTTTATTCCTGCTTTTTAATTTTACCCTGCTTAGTTTTTTCAAAGATCACCGGTGGGGGATGTAGGTTAAAATTATTCTTATTCAGGTTTCGAGTGGGTTTGTAAGGGTAAAGTAAGGGGTTAGAGTCCAACTTTTTTTTATTCTTCTAACACCTGTGGTGTAGTTTACTACATAAACATGCAGTTGAAGTCCCAGCAGGAACTCCTGAGCAGGAAATCTTGGTTGCGTCTAGAAGACTGAAAAGTTCAAGCAGTGTCAGAAACTGTTAAGGTTGAATAAGAGAAGGACCAAAATGTGTTCCTTGGACTTGGCTATAACAAGGTTGTGGGTGACCTTGAAGAGGGTGCATTCACTGTTTAAGTGGAAGTGAAAATCAGTTTACTGTGAGTGAAGGAGAGGAGAGGTGAGGTGAGGTGGTAGAATAGGAGCGTATCGAAATTATTTTCAAGTTTGGCTCTGAAAGGGTGAAGAGAGTTCGATACCCCTTCGAACCCAGTCCTCAGGAAGTTCACTGTAGGCGCACCTCAGAGACACTACAGGTTCCAGTCCAGACTTCTGCAGTACAGTCACTTGTGATCTCTTTGCTGGTGTGTGTATATGTGTGTGCGTGTGTGTGTCCGGGAGTGGGGTGTCTTGCCTTCAGTGTGTAAAAAACCACAACATTGGCGAAGCACAGTAAAATAAGGTATGCCTGTATCTTGTGAAGGCCAGTCACCTTAAATAAGGGTACGTGGCTGGCAGGTGAAAGAACACTTTTCCCATTTTACTGTGTGGAATTTAGTCAGTTGTTAAGGTACGTTCTTTAAAACCTTGATAGGATAGCCGTTTTAGTAATTTGATAAGTTTATGTACTGTCCTTGGTAGGTACACATATAAGCACTTAGATCATTAGATTACCAATGAGATAGAAACAGTTGCTTTTTCATTTTTGATCATTTGGGGGAAGCTTTTCATTTAGTCGCCAAACATACATGGAGTGTCAGCTGTGTGCCCGGCACAAAGGTAGGTAGGAGTTCACAGTGGAGAACGGGATAGACCTAATCCCTGCCCATGTGATGCGAATAGACTGGGGAAGGCAGATAATGAACACATTATTTTAGATGTGATCGTTGTAACAGGTGTACAGGTTTTGGGAGAACGTGTAAAGGAGAGATGATTAATTAGGGGACTAGAGAAACTTTGAATGGATATATGTGAAATTACTTTGTAAACTAGGGTGCTTTACAACCGTTGTTATTGAGTGATGAAATAATAATACGGTGAACGATTTTCTTTAGATAAAATAGCACTTCGTTTTTAAGTTTTGTCTATTTTAAATCACTCGTTTATCATTCTTTTAATTCTGTTCCTGTTGTACGAGTTCTTTTTAGATCTATATCTTTCTTTTTTATTATGGTGTTATTTCCAGGGTTGAATTAGAAACAGGTAAAAGAAAGCATTAGGCATGTTAGTGTGATTATTTAAAAAAAAAAAGTAAATAAAGTCTAATGTGAATTCTAAGGTAAGGTGGAACACGCTGAAGGGGCCCTTGAAATTAAGAAAAAATTGTCCTGGAGTAAGTAAAAAGTGTCCTGACATGGTGTGAAAAGGAATATCTGCAGCCCCCTTGCTTCAGTCCCAGACAGCTCTGAAGGGCCATCCTAGCTTCAGGGCTCCTTGTGCATCAGCCGAGATCTTTCTTTGGACTGCGTTCCACTTCTTCTCCTACCCAGTCCTATTTTCTTGATGCTTCATGGATGCTGTTCCCAAGAATACTTCTCAGTAAACTTGCACATCTGCACACACAAAAGGAAGAAAAATTTAAAGGGACAACGAGCATTTGGAATCTTAAAGCATTCACTGTATGTAATGAATTAACTTCTCACCTATCTGTCTAGAGTGTTCCTAGCTATGTTTATTTGGGGGAAAATTAAGAAAAATCGTTTTCTGTGGTTCAGACGAGCAATCTTGGAGAATGGCCGATGTAGAGTCTTAAAATTGTTTATAGCTCAGTGTACAGAGTAAAAGTACTAAAAGGATGTTTTTAAAGCAACAAGGTTTTTTTTAAATGCACGATTTTTCGGAGCGGTTTTAGGTTCACAGCAAAATTGAGCAGACAGTGCACAGCCTTCCCATGTTCCCCAGCCTTCTTCACTTTCCGCATCCCTCAGCAGAGTGCTACATTTGTTAAAATTGATAAAGCTACACAGACACACTGTTATCACCCCAAGTCCATAGTTTACATTAGGCTTCACTCTTGGTGTTTTGCATTCTATGGGTTTGGACAAATGTGCAATGACATATCCATCATTATAGTGTACAGAATAGTTTCACTGCCCTAAAAATCTCTGTGCTCTGCCTCGTCATCCCTCTCTCCCCCTAACCGTGGGCAGCTACTGATCTCTTTACTCTGTCTGTAGCTTTGCCCTGCCAGCATGTCATATAGGTGGAACTGTACAGTGTGTACCCTTTTCAGCCTTCTTTCACTTCATATGCATTTAAGGTTTCTCCATGTCATCTCATGGCCTGATAACGTGTGTGTGTGTGCGCGCTGAATAATGTTTCATTTGCTGTAGTTGAGGAGTGAATGGGAGATGAGGAACTGGAGAGCTGGAGTGGAATGTGGAGTAGTGGGGTTTTAATTTTGGGATTCGTTAAAATTGGGAGGGCCTCAGACTTGTTTAAATATTTCCCCCAATGGAGCCAGGAAAAGGGAGAGGTTGTAGACATTGCTGAGAAGAGACCACAGGAAGAAGTCTAACTGAATTTGAGAGGGAGCCCAGATGAAGGGAGTAGACCCTAGAGGAAGGACCTGAGGCTGCTTCCAGTGTGACAGGGCAGGGAAGGGGTTTGGGGGTTGGAGATTGGGAAGTGGAGGCAGGTCCTTTCTGCCACTTCAGTTTTCATTGTGAGGTAGGAAGTGAGGTTCTCTTCTGAGAGCAGAGGACAGACTATTTTGGCAGTTCAAGAAACATCAGGAGGAGATATTTGAAATAGTGGCCGTGGAGAGAGAGAGTGCCAGCAAGTGTATCATAGTAACATTGCCATGTAGTTTTGAAGACCCAGATAAGATTGATGACTAAGAATTTATGGCGACAGCAGCCTACATTAATCTTGCTTTAAATAACAGTATTTTGAAGAGATTGAGATTTTTTTCTGGGTAGTTACCTTATTATTTTAATAGTTATCTTCAAATGTTTAAGAATTTGGCTCTTTTTTTCTCCATAAAAGAGTACAAGATGCATTAGAGCAAAAGATAAATAACAGGGACTCTTGTTTTAAAACCTTTAAAACCTTTAAGTAATGACCTGTACTTTTTGAATCTTTAGTGGTATTCTATACCCCTCTTCTACTTAAAGCAGAATTTTAGGGTTATAGAATTTTTAGAGCTAGAAAAGAAGCCTTTGATATCTTTCTTTTTCTTTTTCTTTTTCTTTTTATTAGTGCTATTTGGCAGGTGAGGCGGAGGCGGTGTTGGGGGAAGACAGGAAAGTATTTACTAAGTGGAATCTTACAGGAATGACCCATATATGAAACAGATAAAAATGATGCTGCTTTGATGTCAGTGGTAATTAAAAACCCAAATTCTGAAGTCCAGCGGCTTGGACTTTTAACCTGGTTCTGCTTCCTAGCTATATAGCTCCAATTTCCTCATCTGTAAAGTCAGGGTATAATAGTACCTACATCATAGAGTTTTTATGAGTTTTAAATAAGACTTTATACACACGCACACACACGCTTAATACAGTGTCCCCCAGCATGTTTTTAAAAGCTTGAGGATTCCTTAGGAGAACTACATAATTTATCTGTTGATAGAACCATAATTTACAGCAAATGTAGGCCTTCTGCCACCAGATCCTGGATTTATTCTCCAAATGTTGCTGGAAATCTCATAAGTTTTTGGGTAAATGATGTGTGAAACATTATCAAAAATTTGGTGTCTGATATATTTGGTACTAAATAGTTTG
Source organism: Pteropus medius (assembly GCF_902729225.1). Lineage (NCBI taxonomy): Eukaryota > Metazoa > Chordata > Mammalia > Chiroptera > Pteropodidae > Pteropus > Pteropus medius. The sequence continues at coordinate 6,835,746 of NW_024355206.1, read as the reverse complement.
TTACCGGCAATTCTCGCGAAGTGTGATTTAAATCATAAATTATGCCATGGAGTCCTAAATTAGAAATTTCTTTACAAGATAGTCTGTTCATCTGATTAAAAAAGAGAAGCACCATATAATTCTATAGATACTTATTGGAATAAAACATTATATTAAACTTTGGGGACACAAAAATGAATAGGCATGGTATTTGTCTTCTAAGAACTTTAAACCCATCCCAGGAATCATGAATTCTTGTGATTTGCTACAACTTTTCTGGAGAATGGTTTGTGTCAATATTAAAAGTATCAAAAGTACGCCTACCTCTTGAGTCATCACTTCTAGGAATTTGTCCTAAGAGAAGAACCCTTAGATGTGCATAAAGATTTCTAACCTTAACCACCTCCCATGAGAAGGCACATTTTTACTGTAGAAAAGAAAAAGTTATACAAGCAGGTACTTGATTTGGCAACAACAAAAGTCTCATTTTCTCCACATCCTTGCTCCCTTTGAATAAATAAAAAAGGGAGGAAAAGGACAAGAAGTGTCACCCACTGATACCCAGTGCAGTAATCCCTTCCTCCGGCATATCCTGTCATGCTGTCCTCTTCCTCTTCCTGCCCTCAGGTTGGTGTGGCTCTGCAAGCATTTCTACCCACTGCTGTCTCTGGCCCCCAGGTCTGGGATTGTGGTCCTGAAGGATGGGGCCGGGGGGAGGTGATTAGAGGGCCTAGGAGAAGGTTGGGGTGGAAGCAGTAGAGATAAGCTTAGGGGAGGACGGGTCCCGATTTCGTTAAAGGTTGAACAGAAGCTGGCATAGTCTTCTGTGAAGCAGAGAGCAGCTAGAGTAAAATGTCGCCAGGTTCTAATCAGATGGGTCTTTCTAGACGAAGGGAACTCATCTGTTGAGGATGAGTGCAGAGATTTAGCTATGAGAGTGCTCTTTGCATTGTTTATAATATTAAATTATTAATAACTCAAGTACTAAAGAGACTGGTTAAACTGGTATGCTCATAAAAAGGCGAAGGGTATTAAAATAGCAATTGATATTTACAATACAGTGAATGGAAAAAAACGTGTTTTGTAAGTAAAATTGTTAACCAGTATTATTGTCCTGTGCTGTCCCTTCCCTTCATTCATACTCTCCTTATAAATTTCCAGCTCTGGGTAAATTTTGTATTACACTTCTTCACTCCCACTCCACATCTGAAGCCACACAGCCATGCCATGTGATCATCACTGCCTCCTCTTCTCATTCCTCATTGCCACTCCCCGAAGGATGGTTCCAAAAGTGGCTTCTTTGCTCATCCTGTGGTGCACTTCCTCATCTTTCCACACGGCAGGAACACCCAAATGTACTTCCTTTTTTTCTCTTGGTTCATTACTTCATGATCTGAAGTCTCCAACATTTTGTAAATTGGAAAACTCTTTGTAAATTGGAAAACTGTTCTGTCTTGTAATTGTATGTGAACAAGTCTTATTTCCCTTGACATTTTTGAATACAGGGACCGTTCTCGTTCATCTCTGTGTTCTTGGTGTTTGAAGTCATTCTAGATGACTGGTGGTCTCTTGATGGTCTACGATAGATCTGGGTAGATATCACTTGGTTCTAAGATACTGTCTGCAAGCTTTCATTTTGAATTTGGAAGCATATTTGAACAGTTGAAAACCCCAGCAAAATTGCTGTGTTGCGTGTTGTGGTTTAAAGACAGATTTACATTATCAGTTGTTTTGGTATTTCGAAATGCATTTTGCCTGAAGCAGTAGGAATCAACTCGAGTAATGATTCCAGACCCATTATTTCTGGACATACTGTGCTCTTTAGCAGCATTGCTGCAAGTGAGTGCAATTGGTAGTGGTTTGATTCCTAGTTTGATGTTGACATGTTCAGTTTAAGGATTTTGAACTTATATATATTAATAGTTTTTTATTGAACGTAGATTAGTGGGAAAATAGTTTTGAAATAATTTTTAAAAATTTCTAATAGAATAATTTGCATTTTCTGTTCTCGTTTGGCATGAATATTAGTAATAGAGTGATAGACACAAAAGCCCAATTTTGCTGTTGAGTATTTCATAATTCCATTTATGGAACTGAGTTTTGTATACAGTTTTCTTTAAAGCACACGTGCTTAACAGTGAAAACTATTTGTATGACAACATTCTTTTCCATTTTTTCCCTCTCTTTAGGCTTCATGGCTGCGATTTCAGAGTACCCTGGTAATAGCCGAGCATGGAAATGATACCCTAGCACCCATTACATTAAATACCATCACTGCAGCCAAACGTCTTGGAGGTGAAGTGTCCTGCTTAATAGCTGGAACCAAATGTGACAAGGTGAGAAATTTTTAAGGTCAATCATAGCAAATATAATCTCCATCAAGAGACAGGGAAAGATGGCAACAGAGAATTATGGTGAGGACTGTAACCCAAACTGGGCTCTAATCCTCATTAAATGGCCAACGTCACAACCATTACCATGTGTGAAAAAAAACTAAGTTTGCTCACTAAGCATTTTATCTTTTGAAATGAGGTAGAATACTTGATTTAGTTCCACTGGCACCATCATGTGCCATCAGGTACCAAGTAGAATGATAATATTTGAGTCCCCTTAGAGGTTAATAGCCAATTCCTTTTTTTGTATTGATGAATATACTTGCTAATTGCTTTTAATTCTTGAAAGTGGTAAATCTGGACCAAGTATCATGGATGTTGCTTTTTAATTTGTATAAGAACTCCAATGGGGGTTATTACTATGCTTTCCAAACTACAGCCAGTATAGAAAGAAGCTCTTCCTCTATGTTGTTGTTGGAATAAGATGTTGACAGCTTTGTAAACGAACCCGCTGGCAAAGTGCCGTAGCGTGGGTTGCAGGGTCTGCCCCACTGGGCGGCTGTGCAGTCGAAGTCGTGCTTCAGTTAAGCTTATGCAGCTTGAGCCACCACTTCCCCCTCACACCACACAGGAGTCGTCAAGTGTGTCACTGGGGGCTTGGACCTCAGAGGAAGAAATCTGGAGAGAGCATGTTTCCTTTTAGAGAATTTCACTTAGTTTTTATTAAATGGCAGCATGTGGTATAAAGAGGTTCAGGATGCTTGCGTTCCTTCAAATTTCTTATGTGAAATTGATATCTTAAAATAACGTATTCTACCAGGTTTGGTGTTAAATTATGTGGATTTCTTTTTCTAAAATCTGCTAACAACTACTGAATCTTATGTGATTGATACTAACCAAAATGTGTGATGATATGGCTATGCTATCATTTTTGGTCGCCTAGCTTTTAGATATACAAGTTCTAGGTTTGATTGTTTATTTTGCTGTGATTTTAAATAATCATTCTAGTATTACCTGAAAAATATTTGAAATGTTATTTACACTATTTTGAGAAAAATCAAAGCAAATCATTCTTCGGTTACAATTTTATTATCGTGTCCCATTCTAATCTTTAAAGAAAAACAGTCAGCGCCTGTATACAGAGACTGTTCATAGCCTAGGCAGATTTCAGTTCTGCACTGTTTTCTGTAGCTATTTATTGTAGGTAGCAAGTGACTCTTCTGTGTAGTGCCAGAAGCTTTTGCTGGTAAAAAAAAAAAAAAAAAATAGCTTTGATAATGCAAGATAGTCTGCCAGTGAATACTTGGTTCGGCAGAGGTACTTTTGCATTGCACGCTTTCTCCAGTGAATGTTGTTGCAACTTGACTGTCCATTGAGTTACAGCCTTTCATGCCTGCTCATCAGTGAATCAGCATAATATGATTGCTGTGTTTCTCCTAAAGCAGAAGTCAGCCATACTGTCGTGGAATAGGCTTAAAAAGAGGGATTCCTCACTGCCTTCTATATACAGGAATTCTGAGTGGTCAAAAAGCTTTTCTAGAACCCTGTTGTGATCCAAACAGGAAAAATGAGGAAATAAAATAGAAAGTATTTTGCTTCATCGTAGATAAATATATGTAGATAGGCAGGAACTCAGTGGTTGACAATGGACGGTTATAAAAGATTTTCTGTCTTGCCCAGATTCACTAATTTTCATGTCAGTAGAAATTATTATTGCCAGATAAAATGCATGGCCTGTAAACTGGTGCGGTTAGGTCCTGTTCTTTACCCTTGGGAAATCCTAAGTCTGAAATGTATTGGCTGTGTTATTGTGAGAGACAGAGAACCTGCTCATGGCCTCATCATCACCATTTCTGAAATGATGTACTTGGCTTGCATTGAGAGGAAGGTAAGGAGCCCAATTTACACTCAATTTGAATAGAGAGCTTTGTGAGATTGGTTTTTTATCGATAATACTTTTTTTTTCAAGGCAGGGATTTTTGTCAATCTGTAGTAAGATCGATTGGCACACTATTTTCTTTGTTAAAGAATACATTTTTTTTTTTAGTCCTGAGTAACCCTTTTTCTGATAAGAACAGTTTTTACAGTTGGCCATTAAAGTTTTATGCTCTGTTGATATTTCTACTGGTGGCTCTATTTGCATCTTTCTTTTAGATGGATAATTAAAAACTTTTATTCACAGGTGGCACAAGATCTCTGCAAAGTAGCAGGCGTTGCAAAAGTTCTGGTGGCTCAGCATGATGCATACAAGGGCCTCCTTCCAGGTGAGGTTTTCCAGTGAGAAAAATGTAATGTCTAAATTATTCTTGACTATATTAATATAAAAATATTCTGAAATGTATTTATCAGATGTGTTTTATTCTCAGAGGAGCTGACACCATTGATTCTGGCAACTCAGAAGCAGTTCAATTACACACACATCTGTGCGGGAGCATCTGCCTTTGGAAAGGTGAGAAGCCAGAGAATGTGGACTCCGATGTCATTATGTCTTTGTGACAAACTGTACAGCAGACTATGTTTAGATAGCTGGTCCTGGCTTTCTGAATGAGTGGTAGTTTTGCTAAGATTTATTTTTTCAAGATTTTGTTATGATTTCTTTTAAAACATGATCTCCAGGTTTTCAGATATGGTCATAGAGACAACTCTGTTCTTTTAAGGTTTTGTCCTAATTTAATAATTACCAGCATGCCACGTCTAGATTTTCAAATTTTGTCATGGAGAAGACTCTATTTGGACAACTTAAAAAAGTTACTTTTCTTTAAAAACGTGTTGAACTACTTCTGTGTGTCTATGAATGTCATTTGTATTAGTAGCGTATGTTAAGAGATGGCTTATTTGGGTGGCTGATATTTTGAAAGGCCAAATTCTATCTACTTGGGGATTTGGGAAGGGCTGTGTGGTAGTTGAAGATATCCTTAAGGCAAAGAAAGTTGTAATCTGATGATGTGCATTGTGATATGTCTGAAAAAAGAATGTGCTATCAGATGGGTAGTGGTCTGTATGAAGTTTTTCTTAAAAAAAAAATGACAGGGCAAGGTAAGGAGAGCCCAAGAGAGAGAATTTGTCAGTGGGTCTTTCTTTCTCTGAGGCCATGGGTATTATCTTAGCTTTCTTTTATCCCTCTCAATAAGCTGCAGTTTTTATTTTTGCTTTTAAAGATTATAAATTAAGCTGTACATAAACACATTCTTATTATAAAGGATGCATACAGTACAGCAGTATGCAGAGCAAAGGTATCAGCGTTCCCCTTTCTTATTGCCAACCTCCTCTTCTCCAGTTACAGGTGTCAACAATTGTACATTCTTTAGGCCTCTTAGTGTGGATTTTCAAATTATAACGCACGTACAATTGTAAATTACATTTACAATTCTGTTGTTACCAATTTTTAAATTTGAATTGGGGGAATAAGATATAAGCTCTTTCATTAGCCATGTTGAGTGGCAATAATAGTGAGCTCCAAATACATTGACCTCTTTACTTGCAAAATGAGCAATGTTTGTGAATATCTTACCTGTGGTACAGAATTGGCTTCTAGACATGAATCACTGTGAACCATGTAGGGGCCTTGCCCAATTACCCTTGTCCATTGCTCTAGATTGTTTTTAACCCTTAGAATTATCAATTCGAACTCATTAAAATTTTTCTTCTAAGGTTCATAGAATTTCTAGACATTGACAGAATTTTCAACCTACAATGTAAACATACGAGTTTAATGAACAATTGTTCTTTTAATAGGTTGTCACATTGCAGACTATCATAAGTTTTTCGGTTTTTATCCGGGGTTTATTAATTGAGAAGTAAGATGGTTCCACAGACACATATGACCTTAGGCTAGCCATTTACCTTCCTGAAGTCTGTTTTTCGTATATGGAAAATGATGCAGTTTGACCAAGTGATGTCTAAGATCTACCAACCAGATATGTTCCCTGGAATCATTAAGTCAGAGGCTTGACATCCATCTACGGTACTTGGGATGCTGCAGATGAGCATGGAACTGAAAAATCTTTTTTGACCATTCCATCTCTGAGAGTTTGGATTCTGTGTTGGATGATTTAAATACTTTCATGAGTCTTGAGTTTCTGTGATGACAGTTCACCTAAAAGACTGTTAAACCAAGAAAGGGTGTTTGTTGTGTCTGGTTAGCTCGATTTTAACATGTTGGCCTTGATTGCTGCGTGGCAACAAGTGAGAGTTTGGAGAACCAGAGTCGTAATGGTAGCTGGTGCTGCAGCCTCTGAATGAGGCTGTAATGAGAAAGAGTCCATCAGATGAAGCTTCACAATTGGCTCTAACAGGCCTTCTCCAGCTGTGGTTTTCAGATACCAGTTTTATACTAGTGTGCTAGAATTTTTATATCTGTTGTCTTTGTGCATGAAAACACTGGCAGTTAAAGTCTCTCCTTCCCTGAAACCATGAGGTTAAGTCTGCCGGATAATGTAGAGATAGATCTGTTTACTGTCTATCCTCACAAGACATTTAGATGGAAGATCAGACCTGAAAAAACATATGCCTTTAAACACCATGGTAAATTTTTTTCAAGATGTGCTGAAATAAAACAAGGGATAAGTGAAGAACAAGTTTAAATACATTTAAGTGTCAAGCAATTTAGAAAGTTCTAAAATTTTTAAAATAGACACAATCTGGATAAAATTTGTGAGAATCTTCTGAGCCAGGTAACAATATTGCAGTAGTATTCCCTGAACAGTTAAAGAGAGTTGTTCAGGGAAAGAGTTATTTTCTGGAGCAGGCTTTAGATACTGACAAGTTTGGTTTGTTTTAAAAGCAGGTCTTTCTAAACCTCTTATTTATCACGTTAGAACTATGTTTAATATTTTAATTGTTTTCTTGAATGCTTTTTTAAAATATCTGAGCTGATGTTATTTTTTTAAATTTGATTCTTTTAAATTTTTTAAATTTTAATGTTTTTCCTTTTCACCCATCCCTTATTCTTTTTCACTTTGGCAAGCATCAGTGGGTCTGTTTGTGTTTTATTTTGTTTATTCATTTTTTTTTGATTCCACATATAAGTGAAATCATACAGTATTTGCCTTTCTCTGACTTACTACACTTAGCTTAATATCCTCTAGATCCATCCATGTTGTCGCAAATGACAAAATTTTATTCTTTTTTTATTGAGCACTATTCCATTGTATATATGCACCATATTTTTATCCACCTATCATTGAACACCTCGGTCGCTTCCATAACTTGGTTATTATAAATAATGCTGCAGTGAACATAAGGGTGAATGTATCTTTTCAAATTAATGTTTTTGTTTTCTTAGGATATATACCAAAAAGCGGCAGCTCTTTTCTTAATTTTTTGAGGACTCTTTGTCTTTTATCCATAGATGCTACACCAGTTGACAGTCCCATCAACAGTGAACCAGGGTTCACTTTTCTCCACTCTCTCTCCAGCATTTCTTTGTTGAGTTTTTTGATGATAGCCATTCTCAAAGTTGTGACATGGTATCTTATTGTGGTTTTGATTTGCATTTTCCTGATGATTAGTGATGTAGAGCATCTTTTCATGTCCGTTGGTCATTTACATGTCTTCTTTGGAGAAATGTCTGTTCAGGTCCTCTGCCCAGTTTTAAATCAGATTGTGTTTTGGGGGTTAAGTTGTATGAGTTTCTTATATAGTTTGGATATTAACCCCTTCTTGGATGCATCATTGGCAGATATCTTCTCCCATTTATTAGATTGTCTCTTTGTTTTGTGATGGTTTCCTTCTCTTTGCAAAATCTTTTTATCTTGATATAGACCCGTTTGTTTATTTTTGCTTTTATTGCCCTTGCCTGAGTAGACATATCCAAAAAGATATTGCTAAGACTGATGTCAAAGAGCTTACTGTCTGTGTTTTCTTCTAGGGGTTTCATAGTTTCAAGTCTTACCTTTAAATCTTTAATTTATTTTGAGCTTATTTTTGTATGTAGTGTAAGAAAGTGACTCAGTTTCATATTTTTCTTGTTATCTGTCCACTTTTCCCAGCACTATTTATTGAAGAGCATGTCTTTACCCCGTTGTATATCCTTGCCTCCTTCGTCGTAGACTAATTGACCTTATAAGTGAGGATTTATTTCTTCTGGGCTCTCTATTCTATTCCATTGATCTGCCTGCCTGTTTTTTTTTTGCCAGTACCATACTGTTTTGATTATAGCTTTATAGATCGAAATCAGGGAGCACGATATTTCCCACTTTGTTCTTTCTCGAAGTTTTTTGTTTGTTTGGGGTCTTTCGTGGCTCCTTAAAAAGTTTGGGATTAGTTTTTCTAGTTTTGAGAAGATTGCCATTGGCATTTTAGTAGGAATTGCATTGAATCTGTTTATTTTTGTAGTTAGTAAAGACATTTAAAAAATATCCTTTTAATCCATGAATGTGGTATATCCTTCCATTTATTTGTATCTTCTACAATATCTTTCTGCCGTATCTTACAGTTTTCAGAGTACAGATCTTTCACGACTTTCATTAAATTTATTCCTAGGTACTTATGCTTTTTGATGTGATTGTAAATGAGTTGGTTTTCTTAATTTCTTCTTCTGATCATTTGTTATTGGTGTATATTATTTTGTATTCTATAACTTTACTGAATTCATTTATTCTGGTAGTTTTTGGTGGAGTCTTTAGGGCTTTATACACAGTATCATGCACATAAAAATTTTACTTATCCCTCTCTGATTTGGATGCCTTTTACTTCTTGTCTGATTGCTATAAACTTCCAATACTCTGTTGAATAGAAGTGATGAAAGTGGACATCCTTCTCTTGTTCCCGATCTAAGAGGAAAAGCTTTCAGCTTTTCACCGTTGAGTGTGATATTAGCTGTGGAGTTGTCATATATAGCCTTTATTATGCTGTGGTATGTTCCTTTTATGCCCACTTTGTTGAGAGTTTTTATAATGGGATGTTAAATTTTGTCAAGTGTTTTTTCTGCATCTGTTGAGGCGATCATATGATTTTTATCCTCCATTTTGTTATTGTATTATGTTGATTGGTTTATGGATGTTGAACCATCCTTGCATCCTGGGATAAATTCCATTTGGTCTTGAGGTATAATCCTTTTAATGTATTGCCGAACCTGGTGTGCTAATATTTTTTTAATTTATATTTATCAAACTGGCCTGTAATTTTTTTTGTACTGTCTTTGTTTGGTTTTGGTATCTGAAGTAATACTGAGCGGTAGAATGAGTTTGGAGGCATTCATTCTTCTTTGATTTTTTGACTTGCTTAAGAAGAACAGGTAGAATTCACTTGTGAAGCCGTGTGGTCCGGGGTTTGTTCAGAGTTTTTTGATTACTGCTTCAATTTCACTGCTAGTAATCAGTCTGTTTAGATTTTTTTTTTCCTGGTTCACCCTTGGAAGGTTGTATGCTTCTAGATGTTTATCCATTTCTTCTAGATTGTTGAATTTGTTTGCATGTTATCATTTATAGTATTCTTTAGTGATTCTTTGTATTTCTGTGATGTTAGTTGTCACTTCTTTCATTTATGATTAGATTTGTTTGGGCTCTCTTTGTCTTCATGAGTTTTGCTAAAGGTTTGTCAATTTTATCTTTTCAGAGAACCAGTTCTTGGTTTCATTGATCTTTTCTATTCTTTTTTAGTCTCTATTTCATTTATTTCTTTCTGATCTTTTTTTACCCCCCTCTCTTCTGCTCACTTTGGGCTTTGTTCTTTTTAGTTCTTTGAGGTATAAGTTTAGATTGTTTATTTGAGAATTTTCTAGTTTCTTGAGGTAGGCCTGTATAGTTATGAACTTCTCTCTTAGAACTGCTTTTGCCGAATTACATAATTTCAAACCTTTTATTTTCTAAGAGATCTTAATGTTTTCTAATTATGGTGTTATAAACTACAAGTACTTTTCAGTAGCTTTTCTACTTTGGTTGAAAGACGATTACTATATAATGTAGGTAACAAACTAAAAATTAGAAAATCTTTCCTGTTGGAATTATGACAGCTGGAAAATTGATGCAGGCTGTGAACACTTGTAAGCATCAAATTATATAGAACCACTTATTAGATATAGATTAGGTATCCGGGAAATAGAGGACATAAAACCTCTGCCTTCAGGGTGCTTATAAATTTAGTTGAGGGCATGTTTATTAGGAATTATTTTAAATCAAACTACATGTAATTGCTATCTAAATAGTGTAATTATACATGCATGTGGAAGGATCTAGAATAAAGGAGTAATTAGAAGGCGATGCTGAGAGAATTCCAAGAGAGCAGGGAGGTTTAGCGACGGAATGAGGAGAGGGACTTGAGCACTGTCACAGTGAGAAGGACTTGCCCACTAGAGGGGGCGTCTGTCGTGTGCCGTCACGTTCAGGAGACACCATCGAGTGAGCACTGTGTAGAGAGCAGTGTGGCATTCAGCTTTACTAGTTGTGTGATGGAAGCAACACTTCCCTTTTTGATTACATTTAGATTATGTCACCATCTAAGAATCTTTGAGTGTAGAAAGTTCAGATATTCAGTCTTTACTAACCGACTCTCTCTTAGAATTTTGGACTAGAAGCATAGAGAGTCTTTTCCTCTGACATGAGGTAAGGCAACTGATATCTGGGGATGCTGTGGCTTTCCCAGTGATCCCTGCTAGCGAGAGCAGAGTTATCACGTGTCTCTATCCCAGAGCCGTGATAGGTGTATACAGGAAAAATATTTATGCTACTTTGCCTTGCTCTTTTTATACATGCTATATAGGTTGTGCTTCAGCTTTCTAATTTTTATGGTTACATAAGATTACATTATATGGATGATTTATAAACCTATCCCCTGTTGATGGACATTTAGGTTAGTTTTGCTTTTTTTTATGCAATATCAATTTTTTAAAAGGTGAAAATGTCTCCTTTGAAATCATTTCTTTTATATATGTCAGGTCAATATATACAAGTATATTCTTTCTTAGTATTTGAGAATTTTATTACTCTTCTAAATATTTTTCTATTTTATCTAAATTCAGTAATTCATAAATGTCACACTTTATAAGTAATATTAAAACAATATTGTATCTCATAATTCAACATATTGAGTTAAGGTTGTTTATTAATATAAAACTCATAAATTCTTAATGCAGTTAGAGTAATGATAGATGCTCACTTAATCTCAAAGCTATCCAAAAAATTGTGCTTTAAGTTGTATGTCTAAAGATGTATGTGAAATATGAAATATTTTAATTAAAATTTCTACAGAATGTGTATTTAAAGAATGTCATTGTCAGTAGTTTTTAACCATTCAGGTAGGTGTGTAACTTACTGCTTATTTTACTTTTAGAACAGGTAGGTAGGTGTGTAACTTACTGCTTATTTTACTTTTAGAACCTTTTGCCCAGAATAGCGGCCAAACTTGATGTTGCCCCAGTTTCTGACATCATTGCGATCAAGTCACCTGACACATTTGTGAGAACTATTTATGCAGGTGAGTGCACAAAGAAAATAATTAATAAACATGTTAAGTTTTTGTAAATTTTAAAAGCAGAAATTAATCTTGAAGATTGGATTTTTTAAAAAGTCATACACTTGCTTGAAATATACTATCTTACGTGTCTCAAATTCTTTTAAAATCTTGGCACATTGCACTTCATGTTCTTCATGCCCTATCATGTTTTCACTTATTTTCGTCTCAACACATGAAGTAGCTTCCCTCTTACTGAGCCGTTCCAGCTCATACTGTTGAGTTACTGATTGTGGTATTTTGGAGAGGGAAGCTTTTGTTTACATGTGCCTTATTAGTGTGGCTGCCTGTTCCAGTTACTTGCTTCCAGGCAAGTCAGCACTTGTCCTATTTATAAAGATGTTCAGTGTTAAGCAAATATCTACTGATATGATTCTTCAATGCTACGGTCCTTTGTCCTATACTTAGTAAAGGTAGAAAACTGGCCTACAGTTATTTCTGCCTTGTCTTTGTGAAGTAAATTCTGAACCTCTAAGGAATACTTTTGTTGCCTTTCATTTTTTTTTAATACATTGTGTATTTTAGGAAATGCTTTATGTACAGTGAAGTGCGATGAGAAAGTAAAGGTGTTTTCTGTCCGAGGAACATCTTTCGAAGCTGCAGCAACAAGTGGAGGTAGCGCCAGTTCAGAAAAGGGTGAGTGTTAATTTGGGGTTTATATTGTGTTTCTTGATTTTTAGTGCATAGATTAGAGTAGTATAAGAGGTGATCTCTAGTTAAATTTCTAATGCAGAGTACTTGATAGCTCAATCTAAATGATATCCCCCATCTTATACAAAAATAAGAAATATTTATGACATGCTTTTTTTCATATCATTTTTGGTACTAGGATAGTAGCTTTGGTAGATAATAGGAGTGGAGAGAGGGTCCAAAAGATTACTGTCCTCTCACTGTTTCCTGTCATGGTCCTCGGGAGATTCAGTAAGCGTGTAGAGTGTCACACTTTAACATATTTAGTATCTTATTTTAACCTCAGAGAGATAGGGTTCTTCCCGTTTTACAGGTAGACTCAGCATTAAATGACTTCTCAAAAGTCATATAGCTAATGAGGTGAAAGCTGGAATCTAGTCCCTTTAAGTCTCTCAAAAAATCAGAGAATGAAAGAAGGAGCAGAAAAAATGCACAGTAACATACTTAAATTTTATGAAATTAATTTTTTGTGTGTTTCTCTTAAAAATTCTTATTTTGGAACTTCAACTCATGGTCCTTTTTTCGTTATATATGTATCAATGCGTGTAGCATCAGATACTTCCCCGGTGGGGCTGTCGGAATGGCTTGACCAGAAATTAACAAAAAGCGACCGGCCAGAGCTAACTGGCGCCCAGGTGGTGGTGTCTGGTGGTAAGTGAGATGTGTGATGTATTGGTTTTAAAACATGACGTAAGCTTAAGATACTTTGATTTTATTAATATTTCTTTTAGAGGAGCACAGATTTTTTCCCCCAAAGGTAAGAAGTAGGTAAGTTGCAAGTATTATTCCCATTTTACCAATTAATAAGTGAAATCATAAACTTAATACACGATTTGGGCTTTCTGTTGCAAATCTGAGTCCCTGGCACCAGGGGGGAGCATTTTACAGATCTTGTCTCCATAACTGCAACTTGATATCTTTGTTTTGTTGACCGACCTCCATGTTATTCTGAAGAGTATGGTTGCTTCTGAATCGTAAAAAGAACAGGTTGGACTCAGGGCCCTGTTGTATGCTTCCTAACCCTTCACTCTACTTTGAAAGATTCCCAGTGCTGGCTGGGTCGGTCCCTGTGAATAACTCTTTGAAAGTTTCTTCACATTTAGTATCAAAGCTGTTAATATTGTGCAAGACTTTCTTCTTTTTGTATGTCATGCTCCTTACTTTAAAAAAACAAACAAACTTTATAGTCTGCTATGATTTTAAAATCTTTCCAAACTAAACATCGAGCAAAATAATTAAGCATCCAGACGGCTCTGTATTGCAAGGGCCACTGAGAAGAAATAATGTAATATTTCAAAAAGATATTTCTGACTCTTTTATTCACTTATTTCTTCAAGAAATGTTTATTGGGTGTCTTTTCCATGCCCGGCCCATTGCAAAGTGCTGGAGAAACAGAGGAAAAAGCAGGGCTTCTTGCTGTGAAGAAGTTTGAAGTCGAGTGCAGTGCCTTCATTCAAATAATAAATAACTTCATTCAGTCATCACTCAATGAAGTTTTGCAGAATACTGTGGATATAGCAGTGACCAAATAGATATGGATCCTCCAGTTAAAGAGATTTTAAACACTGATTATATAATGAGTTGACCCTGGCTAGTTAATTGTAGTAGTGTTGAATGCTTTATAGGACAGATACAGGACTATCATTAGGGAAGTCAGGAGAGGCTTTATAGAGGAGGTGGCATATTTAATGTGGCAGATGTGTAGTACAAAGACCACTCAGGTACACAGAGTTGCAAAATTTTTATAGAATGGAGTTTATGTTTGCTTAATTTGTTTTTTTTCACCATCTTTTTTTTTTTAATGAGGTCGGGGTTTGAAGAGTGGAGAGAACTTTAAGTTGTTATACGATTTGGCAGATCAACTTCATGCTGCAGGTAAAGTTGTTTTCTTCAGTGGAAGAATGTTCCCTTTTCATTGGAAGTATTTTTTCTTCATTATTTCATTTTATGTATAAGTCACTCAAGGGTGCAGATTATTTTGCTTTCTCTGGTTTTTAAGTTTACTCTCTGAAACAGTTTTCCTTAGTCTCCAAATAAATGGTATAGCATTCAGCGAGGAGAGGGTGTCCTCATTCTTTCTAGTTATGTTATACTCTTACATTTCCACGTCTTAGTAGTTTTTTCCATTTTAAAAAACTTCAATTCCTACTCTGGATTCCGGAATGCATTTATTTTTTTTCTCTGTATTGGTGGTCTAATACTTTCATGCAAATAGAAATTAACATTTGATATTATTTTAAAGTTGTCATTAACCATTTATATGAAACACAACTTGTTATTAAAAGTGTATTGATGAGTTACTCAGTCATGAACAATGTGCACGGACCTCGAGGGTATAGGTTAAGTGAGCAGAAGAGTCACCTGATCCGATACATATTAAAAGGATCACTCTGGCTGCAGTTTTGAGACTAGACTGTAGGGGGAAAGTACAATAACAGGGAGATCAGTTAGCTATTTCATCCATTCAGGTGGGAGATGCTCATGATTTGAACCAGGTTAGTAGCAGTAGATGTGGGGAGAAATAGTCATTTTGGGGGTGTATATTTGAAGGTAGAACCATTGGGATTTCCTAACATTGCATATGGATTACGAGAGAAAGTTTTTATCTGGCAACAGGAAGGATGGAGTTGCCGTTAGCTGAGATGGAGAAGACCCCAAGTGTGCTGTTTCCAGGGAGAGATCAGGAGTTCAGTTTGGGGCATCTTAAGTTTTGAGATGTCCAATTCTAGACATCCAAGTAGAGATGCCAGTTAAGCAGTTGGTAACGGGATGTGGCGTGCAGTGAAGGAGTCTGGGCTGGAGCTATAAAATCAGTTGCATTTAGATGGTGCTTGAAGCCATAAGATTGGATGAAACCACTAAGGGCCGTGAGTGGCAATAAGAAATAATAGATCCCAGGACCGAGCCCTAGACAACACTGTAAGATTAAGAGGCAGAGGAGAATAAAAACCAAAAGGAGTGGTGGCTGAGGCAGGGACCAGCACAGAGGCTGGTGTTTTGAGTCCAGGAGGAAGCGTTTCAGTAAGGGAGGGCGGAGCGGCCACTGTGTCCAGAGTGCCGCTGATAGGTCAGAGAAGGTGAGATCTGAAAAGCGACTAATGGATTTAGCCACTTCAAGCTCATTGGTGACCTTGAACAGTTTTAGTGGAGCGGGCAGGGCAAAGACCTGATTGAAATGGGTTTAAAAAATTGGTCCTAGGTAGTGGTTACGTGGCCGTATTCACTTTTCGATAAGCCGTTGAGCAATACATTTGTGATTTGTGTGGTTTTCTGTATGTTTATTATATTTTAATAAAAAAGATTTGAGACATAGAAAGAGTGACCTGGAATTAGAGACAGTGAATACAGACAGCTCTTTAGAGGGATTTCAATACAGCAGAGCAGTAGCTAGAGGGAGAGCAGCCCCAAAAAGGGACTTTTTAAAAGATGGAACAGATGATAGCATGCTTACATGCTGATGGGAACGCTCCAGTTGAGAGGGAAGATTGACCACACAGGAGAGAGGGAGAGTTGCTGGAGCAGTGTCCTTGAGTGGGCAAGAGGGACTAGGGACACAGCATCAGGTTGACAGGTTGTGTGTGTGAGCTGGAGCATGTGGAAGGTCTCTTCTGATTGTTTCAGTTTTTTAGTGAAATAGGAAGCAAGATCATCAGCTGGAAGTGAGGATGTTAAAGAGTGTTGGAAGTTTGAAGGGAGAGGAAGAGATAGGAAATTATAGTTTGAGAAAGAGTGAGAAAATTAAGCCTGTTTATTAAAAGTAGAACCCAGTTAACAGGCTGAGTGTTGGGGTTTTATGCAGTCGTGCTGAACTACAGGAGAACAAGTACGGAGAAGGGGAAGACATTGCTTAGTCAGTTAACCAGAGATGGAAGTTTTGCCATTTGTGTGTGATGATTTCAGGAAGGCACGTTGCAAAGGAGTGATTAGAGCACTGATCGTAGAATTTAAGGGAACAGGATTGGAGAGGTCAGTGAGCAGAGGTGTAGGCCACAGTGGGGTCAGAGGGCTGTTGGAGTTGGGCACTAAAAGGGGTCAGCTGGTAAGAGGAAGTCACAGAGAAATGCTGGAAATGGGAATTATTGAGGGAGGTGGGTAATGGAAAGGTTGGAGATATGGCCACGGGTGTGGCTGAGGTGACATGAAGGACAAGATGACTGGAAGAGGATCGTTCAAGGAACCAAGAAACCAGGGTGTTGAAATCTCTCAGGATTAAGACAAGATGAGTATTGGAGAACGTGACAATAACTCAGAAGCTAAAAATCATTGAGAAATTACGAGGATTGACCTAGTGGTTAATAAAGGAAGGCCTTAATAAAATAAATTTCTAACTGTACTACATCAGTGTCTTTTTTTAGTTACCAGTGAATATCCCAACTAGTTGAATAATCGGACTTAAAAAAATGACATTTTTTTCCCCTTAGTTGGTGCTTCTCGTGCTGCTGTTGATGCTGGCTTTGTTCCCAATGACATGCAAGTTGGACAGACGGGAAAAATAGTAGCCCCAGTAAGTACCGCAGCAAAATAGGCTGCGCAGAATTCTGTGGGCATAAGAACTGTATGTATTTGTCGAACACTCATCTCTATGATTTATGTCCTATTCCGTGTACTTAAGCAGTTAGCCATTATGTGAATGTACTCTTTTCACAAGGTCTGTGGATTTCTTAGTTTCAGTAAAATGCTTAGCAGTTCCTAAAGCCAGCATTGTTTTTGAGATATTTTAAAGCAGTGGGACACTGGTCGAATTCATATTATAACACCAAATTCAAAATTGGTAAAAGCAGCATTTTATTGTTAAGTAGATTTTGTAAGTTCACAGTGACATTTGTTTACCATAATGCCTGTATATTAGGAATCAATCAGCAAAAGCAGTCTATATTAATGAACACAGATTCTCAAAATCAGAAGCTGTATGAATGACAGTTGTAGCCTTACATCTTCTGGAACACCTGCTTTATTTCTGTATTTTGTCTAGTTGTATGAAATTCAGAAAATTCTGATCCATATAGATAAGTGACACTAGAAAGTTCTTCAGTTAAACCTGTCCAGAACTTAGGAAAGGAATGCTTTGATTTCAAAGTCGAATCAGTAACAATATCTAATGATTGTTCACGTTTCTTAGATGATCCAAGTTTTCAGTGATTAGGGTTCTCCGCCAGTTTAAATCTTTATTGTTTAGAAGAAAGTGAGTTATTTACATAGTTTTGAAACAAGATACAGATATCTCACGCTTTTCAAAAGTTTGTGTCAAGACACTTTGCTTTTAGGAAGATCTACATTAGTACTCGTTTCGAGGATTTTTCTTTTTAGAAAAAAAACATGAAAAGCGAACATCACATTCAGTGTTCGTTCTGCAGGTGTGGAGGCAGCAGCACCCCAAGCAGTTAGTGCTATTTTAGGGTTCATATGTTGTTTGATATGATTTAGTATGTTGTTTTGGGGGTCTGAGAACTCTCAAAAAGTTTTCCATATACATTAATGATCATTGCTTTTTTGTTTTATGCCATTTTGGCTTATGAAAAGTTTCATAGGACTGCTCTACTTTTGGATAGTGGAGAGAAACCTATATTAAGTTGTAGCCCTTTTAAAAAATCTGGTATCTCAGTGCCCTGTTCTATCAGATGTCCATTCAGACTTTCAAGAGTCAGAATTCTAAGTCTTTTCTTTGAGGTTTGTTTCGAAGTGCTTGTTCAGTCTTGCCCATTTTAAAATCCGGTTCTTGTCTTTTTCTTGTCTCTTTGTAGAAGTTCTGTATATAACCTGTGTACAAATTCTTGGTCAGATACATGTGCTGTGAATATTTTTTTCCCATGCTGGGGCTTTCCTTTTCATTTTCTTTTGACAAGCAGAAATTTTTAATTTTTATCAGATCTAATGTATTGGTCTTTTGTGGTTAATACTTTTTGTGCTGTTCACCTTATTCAAAGTCAGATAAGATGATCTCAGAATCTGAAATAGGTACTGAAACTACTTAAAAATGAAGTTACAAAACCATGTGACCTGTTTACTTGTGATTCCATGTTCATTAGGCTGCGAAAGAGCATTTTTGGAGTAGATGAGCTCGCGCCTTCCATGGAATTTGATGAGTGTGGCACACGTATGTTTTTGGTGGGAATCTTGTTTGTCCAAGTCTACATGAGTAGAAAACTTCAGGCTTGAATCTACAACCTTCCTAATCAGTAATACTTCTACAAGATATTCAAAGACATGCACCGAGGTGGCAAATGGACTTTTATTTATTTTGGCTGAAAGGGAGCACTTGTTATTAAGTCAAATAGCAGAATGACAGGGAATGAACAGTGGCATCCTTAACTATTGAAAATAAATGTCATACATTCCACTTTCTTCAACCTCACTGTTGTGAATATAGAATTATCAAAATTTTTTATAAGGAATTTAAATTTATGAAAGCTTTTGAAGACTTTCTTTAATGTAAATCATGCAATCTCTAGAGATTCTGATTCATTAATTCTGAGTTAGGCCTGGACATCTATATATATGTGTGCGTATTTTTATTTAAGGCTTTAAAACTTTTGGAACCCATCTCAGGTCTATAGAAAACTTGTAAATAGAGAGCAAAAAACCTTTATTTGGGGGACCATTTGAGAGTACGTTGCTGAGATGGTGCCCCATCATCATCTAATATGTAGGACATTATCCTGCATAACTACAGTACAACCTTTAAAGTCAGGACATAAACACTGATCGTTTTAATCTTGTCTCATCATCGGACCCCATTCAGATTTTGCCAGCTGTCCCAGTAATGTTCTTTATAGCAAAAGCGTCTAGTTCAGAATCATGTGTTGCATATAGTTGTCGTGTGTCCTTCCATTGTAAACAGTTCCTGGCTTATATTGACTTTGATGACTTTGATATTTTGGGAGATTATAGGACAGCTGTTTCAGAGATTAGAATGTCCATCAATTTGGATTTGTCTGATGTTTCCTCACAATTCAATTGAGGTTGCACATCTCCAATAGGAACATCACAAAAGTGATATTTTATTCTCTCAGGTGGTACACAGTTTCATTTTGTCTTATTACTAATGATTTTCACTTTGATCATTCGATTAAGGTGATACCTGTCACACTTCTGTACTGTAAAGTTGCTTTTCCTTTTGTAATTAATAAATGATTTATGCAGAGGTACTTTGAAATGCCGTGAATACTCCAGTTCTCCTCAAACTTTAAATTTATTCATTTATATCAGTATGAATGTATAGTTTTTATTTTATTCAGTGGTGAAAATCTGTTGTTATTGATGTAGAAATTATCCCACATATGGCCAGTGAGGACCTTCAGGGTGGCTTCTGTGTCTTTTTGACATGGTCTTACCATTCTTTGAGCCCCTTCTTACTTTCTGACTGAATAAGATGTTCCAAGCCCATTTAGTACTTTCCCGTCCCAGCCCTGGAATCAGTGTTTTCTCCAAGGAGCCCTGGTTCCTTTTAGTGAAAAATGGTGTTTAGAAGACAACTGAGTGGTAGTTGCGTTCTTCACTACGGGGGTGTCGCTGTTCCCAGGGCCTCTCAGTGAGTTTTCTTTGTTGGTGTATCTGACAATTAACTCAATTTCTTTAATAGATTTAGGGCTGTTCAGGTTTTCTATTTTATTTTGAGCCTCTTTTGCCAAGTGATATGTTTCAAGGAATTGGTCAAGTTCTTCTAGGTTGTCAAATATATTGGATAAAGTTGTTTATAATATTGCCCTGTTTTTCTTTTATCATCTGTAAGATCTAGAGTGATAGCTCCCCTTTAATTTCTGCCATTGGTAATTTGTGTCTTGTCTCTTTTGTTCCCTTCTCTTCATCAGTTTAGGTAGGAATTTATAAAAAAAAATTTTAAAAATCTCTTCAGTTATCTACCTTTTAAACATAAGAGCTTTATTGAGTTAAGTAGTTACTTCAGCGGCTTTTAGTATGTTCACAGGGTTGCCCAGCCATCACCTCCGTCAGTTCTGGAACACTTTCATCACCCCGAAAAGAAACTGCATACTCATTTCTTCCCAACTCCCCTAGCCCTAGTCAACCATCGACCTTTCTGTCTATATAGATTTGCCTATTCTGGACCTTTCATATAAATGGAATCATATAATATGTGGCCTTTTATGAGTGACTTTTTCATTTAGCATAATGTTTTCAAGGTTTATTCATGTCATTAGTATTCCGTGTTATTGCCAAATAGTATTCCATTACACGGATATACCACATTATCTGTCATCTGATGGGCATTTAGGTTGTTTTTCCTTTTTGGCTCTTATGAATGATACAGATATGAATATTTATGTACAAAAGTTTTTGTGTGGACATATGTTTTCATGCTTCCTGGATATATACCTGGGAGCAGAATTGCTAGGGCACATGGTAACTCTGTGTTTAACCTTTTGAGGAAGTGGCACACTGTTTTCCAGAGGAGCTACGCCAACAGTTTACCAACTTTTAGCTTAAATTTTTTTTTTATTTTCTTTTTACTGCCTTTTGCTCTTAATTTCCTTCTAATTACTCTTTGGGTTCACCTAACTCTTAAGGTAGAACTTCATTAAATTTATATTTTGCTTGTTTTTAAATGTAAACATTAAAGTTATAAATTTCTTCTAAGCACTGCTTTAGCTTGATCCCACAAATTTTGATGTGTTGTGTTTTTTCATTCATTTAAAAATTTTTCTAATTTAGAAAGTTAGAAATGTTTACTTTCTAGATACGTTTTTTTCCCTACATAGTTTTCTATTATTGATTTCTAATTTAACTTTGGAGATCATCTTTTTAATATTCAGTCTTAAAATTTTTTCGTGACTTATATTATAGCCTAGCAAGTGCTATATCTCGGTGAACACACTGTGTGCACTTGAAAAGAATGTATATTCTGCCTCTAGACACTGCAAGAAAAAAGATTAATGAACTTGAAGATATGGTGGCAGAAACTATCCAAAATGAAATAAGAGAACTAAGAAGAAAATACAGGAAAAACAACGGACAGAGCATTGATAAACTGTGGGACAACTTTAGGGAGGCCTAATATATATGTAATTAGAACAGGAAAACTATTTGAAAAAATAATGACCAGGAAATTTCCAAATGTGATGGAGACTTCTTTAAAGAATGATAAAAGGAAATTCTTAGTAGTAGAGAAAAATATGAATGAACTAAATGCTCCAGTCAAAAAGCAGAGATTGTCAGAATGTGTAAAAGGCGAGACTCAACTATATGTTACCTATAAGAAATACAGTTTAAATATAAAAGAAAATATACATTGAAAGGGAAAGGATAGAAAAATACCATACAGACAGTAAGCATAAGAAATCTGGAGTGTCTTTATTAATATCAGATAAAGTAGACTTCAAGACAGTACTGCCAAAGATAAAGAGGGACATTATGTAATGATAAAAGAAATCAGTTTATCAAGAGACAGAACAATTATGAATGTACGAGTACGCAATAGCAGACTCAAAATACATCAAGCAAAAACTGACAAGTGAAGTGAGAAACAGACAAACCCATAATCATGATTGGAGATTTTTAGGAAACACAAAAATACAGATACATTCTAGTGGTTATCAGAGTGATGATTTCTTCAAAAGTTACGTAGCCACTGGAAAACCCACTATACAGTTGCGATAGTGTAAGAGAAAAGGGCAGACCCCATTTTAGTATTACTGTGAAAACAGTTTTGACCTTGCAGACTGCCAAAAGGTCTTGGAGCTTCCAGGGATGTGCAGACCATATAGTCAGCATCACTGGCCTAGTACTTTTCGGATTATAGACAGTGAATAACGTGTGTAGAGATTCTAGTTTCTGTTATATTCCTATTAAGAATATTAATTTTTTGTTTTAGCAGGCAATTAACTTGGCTGAATTCAAACTCCAAACTCTGTCCTTTCCTTTACTCCTAGCCATAGGGGCTTAGAAGCCCTAACCTTGCATATCTCTCATATAGGAGTCAGCCAGAGTTTCGAGCAGCATATGTGTGCAGTTTGTTGTTCTTCCTCTGGAATTTTTTCCTTACTTTCCAGCTAATGTGGCAGCCACAAATACTGTCTTGTGTGTGTGTGTTTCCTCAGCTAATAAGACTGCAGGTTTCTGTCCAAAGTAACTGCTTTCTGATTGGTTTTTATCCCCCTGTGGGACATCTGCAAATGTCCCAAGGGAGAAAGTAGAAGTATCGGGTGGGTTCATCTCCTGCTCCCTCCCTGCAGAATTCTGGCTTCTCAGATGCTCTCTGTCTCAGTTGCTCTCCAGTGTACTTAAACAGTGACTGTCGGTATTTTAACCCAGTTTCATAGTTTTTCTCCACAGAAGGGTTAGTCTGATATGAGTCATTTCCTCAGGGCTGTAAGCAGGAGTCCTGAGGCCCAGAATTGAATGCATTACCTCACATTGCTCCGACTAGTGCAGAGTTGGATTATCATCTTCCTAAATAACATTTTAATTAATGCTACTTAATATTGCATTAGGTTCTTGGCAGCCATGTCCCAGTGTTTGCGTGTATGATACTTGTGGCTATCCAAAAGCTCTGTCCTCTTCCTCCACCCTTTATTGCCTACTGTAAAACCAAGTCTCCACTGTCAACTAATAATGCAGTGTTTCTTTGTGTTTAAAGCTAAACACAATACTTTCATTTATCTTTACTAAATTTGGATCTGTGTATAGATAGTGGTCGAGTTTCATTCTTTTGCATCTTATGGTCCAGTTTTCTCAACACAATTTATTGTGAGATTGTCTTTTACTCTTTTGTATTTTCTTGGTTCCTTTACTGTAAATCAATTGACCATAATGTATGGATTTATTTCTGGGCTCTCTATTCTGTTCCATTGTTCTATGTGTCTCTTTTTATGCCAGTACCATACCGTTTTGATTACTATAGCTTTGTAATATCATTTGAAATCAGGGAGTATGATGCCTTTGACTTAGATCTTTGTTAAGATTGGATATTGGGGCCATTTTGTGGTTCCATACAAATGTTAGGATTGACATTTTTCTTTGAAAAATGACATTGGGATTTTGACAGGGGATTACATTGAATCTTTAGATTGCTTTGGGTGGTATGGACATTTAAACTACATTAGTTCTTCCAGTCCATGAGTGCAGACTATCTTTTCATTTATTTGTGTCTTCTTCAGTTTCTCTTATTAATGTCTTATAGTTTTCAGAGAATAGGTCTTTCACTTTGGTTAAATTTATTTCTGGGTATTTTATTCTTTTTGAAGGAATTGTAAATTGGATTGTTTTCTTAATTTCTCTTTCTGATAGTTTGTTGTTAGTGTATAGAAGCACAACAGTTTAATATGTGTTAATTTTGAATCTTATAGCTTTACTGAATTCATTTTTTAGATCTAACAGTTCTTTTGGTGGAGTCTTTCAGGTTTTCTGTATATATAATGTCATCTTCAAATAGAGTTAGTCTTATTTCTTTCTTTCTAATTCATATGCCTTTTTTTTCTTGCCTAATTTCTGTATCTAGGACTTCCATACTGTGTTGCATAAAAGTGGCGAGCATTGTGTATCCTTGTCTTGTGATCTTAGAGGAAAAACTTTCTGCTTTAATATTCGTTGAACTAAATACAGTGTCAGATTTGTGCTATGACTAGAATTTAATTAGTAGTAGTTTCCATTTTACGTTTTTTTCTGGATTGCCTTTTGGAAGCTCCATTGATGACTTTACCTTCCTAACCATCCACACATATAAGCATATTGCAGTCATTAAAGAATCTGTAACTTGTTGCCAGGGAAATGTGTTTTTCTGTTTAGTGCATCATCTTCGTGAAAGTAGATTACTTTGTATTTTGGTACTTGACGAATAGACCGGCGGTTCATTTATGATTCTGAGATTAAGCTAATAGTTACTAGATGAAGAAGCAGTAGTTTGGGGGGAGAATTGACCAAGACAAGAAATTGTGTTTCTGGGGTTCTCTTTTGAAAACCCATTAATGTTGGAAAGTCTGTGTAGGAGCAAACTTTATAGAGTTATTTGTATACAGCGGGGACTGAATTTATGGACTGCTTTTCTGACTTGCTAAAGAGCTACAGATTGACAACCCCTTTCATACTGCATTATCCAACTTGGCTTTTAACTCCCAGAGAACCGTGTTCACAAATTGATGCTCTATTCCTTTGGGGTTGGTATAGAAGCATTAAATTGTACTAAAATATTCATATGTGAGTGCATTTAGCTGAAAGCAGTCGATGTCCTGTTCCCAAGAGGACAAAGAGATGCTGCGCGGACCTGCAGCCCAGGAAACACCCTGAGCGCGCTTCTCAGAGGCAATTACATGGCCTGGGTGCTCCAGGCTCTTACAGAGGCGCTTAAAGTGACAAAGGAGAAGTCGTAGAATTTATATGCTGTGGTTTGGTTGTGCAGTAGGTAAAAACTTATTTGCTAAAAATTAGTTCCAGTTGTATCTTCAAGTTATAATTTTATCTTGGATTTATTTTCTTAGCTAATTTTTATTAAACTGATTTCTCTAAACGTTTATTTCAGAGGACTAAATGGAATTCAATGAAGTTTTTGATACATTACCATTTTGTATATAAAGTTAAAATTTTTAACTTTTGGAGTCTTGGATTTTTTTTTATGTATCATAACTTTAACAGCGTGCCACTGTTAAGGTATATTGACACGTCTTGCACACAGTCTAATTTAACAGCTGGCGTAAAAATCTAGAGTACACAAAATCTTTGTTGTAGCTATCTCAGTGTGGTAACTTGAAAGGAATAAAACTACTCTAAATTTCTATTCTTTCTCTAACTGTGTTTTTGGTTATTTCATAGAAAAGCTGATTTACTTTCTCATGCATAGCTTCAGATGTGATAAACATGCACGTGAAGGTCAGAGAACATGAGACACTGCACCAGAAGATGTTTACTCCGTGGATGACTGATCGCTCAGCATGTGCAATTCAGTCCCTTTGTTCACTTGAGGGCCTGAGACATGAGCGCTAACATGTTGTAGACAAGAACATTTTAATGACTTAGTTCAAATTCTTATAACTTTAGAAGATGCTTCAAGGAGTCTTTCTATAACTTGGGCTGAACCTCACAACTTCAGTTGGTTTTTATTTTTATTTATTTTGATAAACTACTTTTTAGAACAGTTTTAGAGTTACAGAAAAATTGCAACAATAGTACAGAGAATTTCCATAGATCCTGTACCTGGTTTAAGCTACTATTGTTGTTATTTTTTTTTAGCATTATATGAATTACTATTTCTTTAAATTTTATGCTAGTCTCAAGTGTACTGCACAGTGGTTAGACATTTATATAGTTTATGAAGTGAACTATTTATTTTTGATAATTGTTGAAATCACAAGATTCTAAAATCAGATTTTTCTGAAGATGGAGAGTTGCATGAAAGTTTCTTTCAGGGTGATAACTTTCTAATGACTTTTTATTATGGTAAAATCTAACAAAATTTACCATTTTAACCATTTTAAGTGTACAATTCAGTGGCATTAATAACATTCACAGTGTTGTGCAGCCATCACTGTCTATAGCCACAGATTTTCATCACCCCAAACAGGAGCTCTGTAGCCATTCAGTGCTCGCTCCCCACCCATCCCACCCAGCCCGGGTCGTCATCCCTCATCTACTTGATGTATCTGTGATTTTGCCTGTGCTAGGTTTTTCATAAAAGTGGAATCATGAAATATTTGTCCTTTTGTGACTGTCTTCATTTAGACTTTTCAGATTTCATCCGTGTTACAGCATGTGTAAGAACTTTATTCCTTTTCATAGCTATAAAATGTCCCAATAATATTCCATAACCATTTTGTTTATCCGTTTATGTATGGGCAGACACACTGGTTGTTTCGTGTTCACCTTTTGGCCATTGTGAATAATGCTGCTGTGAACATTCACATACGAGAACCTGAGTCCCCGTTTTCAGTTCTCTTGGTTCTATGCCTAGGAGTGGCATTGTGGGGTCATATGGTAATTCTCCGTTTAGCTTTTTAAAGAACCGCGAGACTGCTTTCCTCTGGTAACTTCGTAGCTTTCATGAGCTCCTTGGCATAGAAGTTATCACAGTAATTTTAGACTAAACATCAAAAAAGGCTGTGCAGAAGCAGCTCAGTGAGTGAAAAGAACAGTACTTGGACGTCAGGGTCTAGTGTCAGCTGTTCCCGAGGCCTTGATTTTTTTTTTATTGGTAAAGAGAGTGTGTAGATCAGGGGTCCCCAACCACCAGGCCGCAGACCAGTGCCAGTCCACAGTCTGTTAGGAACTGGGCCGCACAGCAGAGGTGAGTGGCGGGTGAGCGAGTTAAGCTTCCTCTGTATCTTCAGCCGCTCCCCAGTTCGGGCATCACCCACCGCCTGAGCTCCACCTCAGATCAAAAGGCATTAGAGTCTCATAGGAGCATCAGTCCCTGGTGTCAGAAAGGTTGAGGACTGCCGAGTAGATGACCTGAGAGGTTCCTTACTATTCCAAAATTCTTTGCAGGTATGTATAACTTAGCATGTTCCGACCCACCTGAGTCAGTTAAAAAACCTTACCGCTAAAATATTTGATAGTCAGATTTTTTATTTGAGCTGCTGAAATGCAAAGCTTTATAATAGACTATTTCTATATCAGGTTTTGATATCCTGTACCCGAATACTGTAATGTGAAGTGATCATCTGAATAATTTCAACAAAGTATATGATAATACACTTGGCTTTCTATCATTCCAGGTATACTTGAGGGGTATTTCCCCACAGTGGAAAATCTGTGCAGTAGTATAGAAGGTAATTAGATTCATGTGAAGCATTTAATTACAAATAGTTAAATATTAAAAATTCTATCTTATTGTAAAAATGTTCTCTTAAGAAAACCTTATTTTAGTCTCATGCATCCTATGTAATCAAAACCTACAATTAAAAAACACCAGTAAAAGGTCAAGAGCTAAAATTTTGCTTTTTCTGATTTACATTTAAATTTTTGAATTGCAAGTCACAATATAGTTATTATCCTTGTTTTTCAAAAAAATCTTTTTAACTTTGTATTTGAGCAGCTGGGTTATTAAATTTATATTTTGAACAAAAATAGTGAAGTACGTAATGAAGTGTTTGCTAGTGGTGTATAGATTACCATCTGCTTCGATGTATCATAGCTGGGCTAGTTGCGAAAAAGACATTTACTTGGCTTTTCCTTGAGAGAAAAGGGAACCAGTAGAAAGAATGTGGAGAAACTTCTATGAAGGATGAATTTAGGATTTCAAAAAATCTTCGACTAAAAATTCTAGGCTATATATTCTGTACCTAATGAGCACCAAGTCCATCCACTCAGCCTCGGGATGTTCAAGTGTGAACTTCCAGAGGGTAGGTGACGACTGCTGCTTTTTCTTCTAAAAGAGTTTCCTGCCTTTGCTTTTCGACCTTTCTCATCAATAGTTATTTGGAACAAGATATTGACTTCATTGAAAGCCAGGTCAAAGTTGTTATCCGAAAGCGTTAGCTAGTTTTCAGTCCAGGCACATACATGAAATGTCGACAACAAGAAATGGGAAATAATTTCCAAGTCTTGCCTTCTCTGAGTCAGTCTTTGTGATGGCCTTGTAGCTAGCGTGTGTGCGTGGAGCATTCCAGTGGACATGCGAGTGGCCCCCAGAGACGGAAATCTGAAGGGCACAGCTTATGTTTCTATTCAGGTTAAGGAACCCAGAGCTCATCTACTGGCTGATACTTTTACTGATACCGATACGTGGGATAAAAACTAGTGCTAGCCAGAACTGATGAAACTTTTATATAGATAAACTATATAAGTTAGCTGTTCATCTCATCTCATCTTGTTTTACTGTTCTTTTTTCCTCTAAGAAAAGTATATTTACTAGACTTTTAATAGACTAGTCATTTCAGTTAAAGCATATTACTACTACTGTCACAGTCTTGTTATTGTGATATAAAAAGCTTTGAATTTAAAATAAAAAAACTTGGATTAAGAACTTTGCCTTTTACTAGGCGATGTACCCTTGAGCAGCTCCCCCAGCCTGCCTGAGCCTGTGCTTTCTCTTCCGTGAAATGGCAGCAGTTTCCATGCCGTAGAGTTATCATCGTAATCAGCATCAAGTATGTAGCAAAGTACAGCATGGTTATTGGCATATCAGAGACAGTCCATGTCACTGTGATGATTAGTACGCTGTGTTGAATCGTGACAAGCTGAGCTCTCCTAGTACAGAGCACTGTCTGATGGGTGGACATACTGTCAGCTTCAGACCAAGATGGGCTCTGTTCGTGAAAAAATTCGGCCACAGTCCTGCCCGAGGATTTTTGTAATGCAGTCAGGGAGTTGTTTGCGAGATCGCTGTGCTTTGCATTTTGGGGCCTCTTCCAAAAAGAGGAGACTTGAACACATTTTGGCAAACAGAAGAAATAGTTTGGCCTTTTAAGTGAGCAACAGGATTAAATATAGCAATATTGATGCACAGGAGGCTTGCAGTAATTAGAAGATATAGTTTGGTTAATCAGCTTCTCAGAAAGACATTCATTATTTGCATAAATTCCACTTAACTCTCCCAATCTGGCATTTGTCCTGCGCGCGTGTTCCTGGAACAGATGCCGTTTTAAGGATGTGTATCTGCACCCTTCAGAGTGAAGATCGAGAGAGAGGTGGCCATTCTGTAGAAAGTTTGTCCTGTCTGGGCAGTAAGTGGTATTGTTTTCTGAGAGCATAGCATTGGATCTCTGAACTCTAGCTAGAATTACTTATATGCTGTCTCCTTACGTTTTTATCTTTGAAGCAATGTAGTTTTCTATGTTCCTTCTCCAACTCTATCTAGAAAGAGAGACTGTTGGTAGAAAAGAAATTTTAAATCTTATTTTTAAAGAGATGAAGCAATATTGACTTGGCTTTTCTGCTCTGAAAGCTCCAGATTTAACCACTCCACTCATATTCATATTTCATGTAAATAAAAAAATAAATGTTTAAATCTTTCCTTTCTACTTTGATTAAAGTAAAGCAGATCTGAAGTTTCTGCAGCCAGAATACTGTTCCAATTCTAGAGAAAAGATCAGCATATGAGTTTGTATCATAAACTCATGTAATTTCAGCTTCATCTATATTTTTTTATGTGGCCAATTTGATATGTCTTGGTACCTGTATCTTGGATTTGTATCCCTGTATGAAGATTGTGTTAAAACCTTGTAAAGAAGTTCACCCCGGCGTCCTAGACCAGCCAGCACTGTCTAGGAAGTTGGACAGAAATTCTGACTTTATAGCTTACTAAATGAAAAAAAAAACTAACAGGTTTCAGTGAAAAGAAGTTTTCCCAATATATTACCCTAGGAGAATTGTATCAAGTTAATAACAACTTTCTTTGAGATAATAATAATTACCGTTACTCAAAAGTCATATGGTAGTTGGTTGTCCTGATATGCCTTTTGGTTTGAAGATTTACTAATCATTTAGGAATAATAATAATAGCATTAATAGTAATAGGTAACATTTTGAACTTTTCACATACATGGCGTTATTTCATAATCACACCAGTCCTCTTAGCTATGGGTATTTATCTCCATTGTACGCACGAGGAAGTTGAGCCCTCGAGAGGTCAAGTACCTCTCCCAAGAACACAGACGGTAGGTAAGTGGGAGAGTCAGGATATGAACCCATCTCTCTCTGATCTTATTTATAATAGTGAGTGAGTAAATGGTTTCTTATACTTGCTCATTTTCAGCTTTCTTGAGTTGAGATCTTAGCTCATTCATTTTCTATCCTTTTCTAAGATGAATATTTTTAAGGTTATAAATAATTTTCTAAGTATCATCTTAGCTGCCTCCCACAGGTTCTGTTTTATACAGTGCTCTCCTCTCGTCTGTGAGGGAAACGTTCCAAGACCCTCAGTGACACCACAGCAGTCGATCTGGTAATCAGGACAGCTACTAAGTGACTAACGGATGGGCCATGCATGCAGCTTGGAGACGCTGGTCCAGGGGATGATTCACATCCCAGGCCGGGCAGTGCCGGATGGCACGAGAGTTCTGCTGCTCAGAACAGTGGGCAGTTTAAAATTTGTGAATGAAAGGCGAAGGGGGTTCAGAGGTGCAGATTTCCAGTTATAAAGTACATTAGCCACAGGGATGTGACGTGCAGCATCGGGAACATGGGCGCGAACGTTACAGCGACTGCACGGTGACAGGAGGGACTAGACTTGTGGTCGTTTTGTAAGGTGCACAGATGTCGAACCACCGTGTGGTACACCCGAAACTAATGTAATACTGCATGCTGACTAGGCATTAATTTTTAAATCTAGAAAAATATCACGAATTGTTTCTGGAATTTTCCATTTAATATTTTTGGACCGCAGGCGACTGTGGGTAACCGAAACCATGGAAAGCAAAATCGTGGGTAAACAGGGACCACAGTACTCTTTTTTGGTGTTTTGTTCCAAGTATTTTTTAGTTTTAATGTATTCAACTCAGATTATCTGGGTATTTCTTTTTTTCCCTGAGAGTGTAAGTTTTTAAGGATAGATTTTTCAGGTTCTTCTAGAGTCTTAAGAAAAAATATAACTTACTAGAGAACAAAATTTGATAGTTTCTTTTTGAGTGTCAACTTAACTGTATTAAGCCAGTAGTTGTCAACTGCTTTTGGCTTTCTTACTGTGGTCCACACTGCCTGAACCTTTGTGACTCTCGTTTGATCTTGCTGTCGCTCGTGCTCGTCCTCGGCATTGTTACACTGCCGACTTTGCTGTATGGTTCTCTCGCAGAGTTTAAAACAACCCATAAATGAACTCATTCTGAACCGGTTACAAGCAAAGCAGACACAGGAGACTCGTGTCATTCTGCCTCTGTGTCTCCCGTCGGACCATGCTCCACAGCTCCCATGGAACTTACCAGAGGCTCTTCCTTAGCTTGTTCTGAAATTGGCTTGGATCCGTGCCGTCCACCCTGGAGGCCACTAAGCCACATGTGGCTGTGGGGCACTTGAAATGTGGCTAGGTAAATCAAGATAATGTTATTAAAGTTAGTTTCACCTGTTTCTTTTGACTTTAATGCTGTTAATGGAAAATTCTAAACTACATACGTGGCTCACATATTTATATCACGTATGTCTTTTGGATTAACAACAGCGTTAGGCAGCAGTCATAGCCTGCGGGTCCAAGTCAGCTTTCTCCTAGCTTCTGCCTTCAGTGCTCCGGAGAAGACTCACATTAACACCTCTTGGAATTCCACCTCTTGGAATTGCACAAGGTCAGAGGAAGCGAGTGCTTGTTCTTTCTTTTTGAAGAACACGGCCAGAACGCAAGTCATGCACCCAAGAATACTCTGACCGTGTCGATTCCACACATTGGTTAGATTTCTCGAAAAGGTTTAAGATTTCATTCTAGTCACCTTTCTGTTTCTCAGACACGCAGGTTTGTTATCAAGCGGGGACCAGTAAAACCTGCTTTTAATAGCTCGCTTTGTCTGGAGGACTAAGGCAGCAGGAGCAGACGGGGTGCGCTGCAGAAGTGGGCTCCTGCTTGGCAGCGGGTGGGGAGTGACTTCGGCGGGAGGGCCTCGTCCCTCATCTGCCTCCTGCATCGCCGGCCTTTGCTCTTCTCGCTGGCGCGCTGTCCCACTCTTGAGTGTCTTCTCTCTTGGATTCCGGGTTTTTATGATCCGACCTTAAGCTCTGTTGTTAGACTGAGCTTCAGTCCGATGACAGTGTCGAGAACAGCAAAGCCTCGGGTAAGCACTGCTGCTCGGCGCTCTCCTGTTGCGGCCACTTACAGAGTCGCAGCATCGGCGCCACAGGGATTCGGCTGCGCCACACTCTACCTGGACCACACAGCCCTCCGGTACGGTACGAATCAGGGAGAAAGTACCCCGTCTCACGTTACTTCACTGCCTTCTGTTGGGAAGTTGTCATAAAAAGGCAGATCTCTAACGACTGGTACGAGTGACGCGCCTTCACAGTCGTGCAGCTGCACGCTGGCTCCGAGACCGCTGCGGGGGTCAGACAGCCAGGAGGCGAGCGAACCTCAAGTCGTGGGTGGCACCCAGGGTCCCGGGAAACCAGTCTGCAGTAAGGACTGGAGGCTCACAGGAAGCTGTGGGGCTGGGGCTCCTCACCCCGGTTTTGCAGACAGGCAGGCAGAGGCAGAGAGAGGTCAGAGAACTGGCCACAGGCACGTGTCTGCCAGGTGGCTGCGCTGGGAGTCCAGCCGAGGCAGCGAGAGTCCAGAGCGGGGTCTCGGCCGCAGGCGCGCGCTCCTCGAGCCGGCCTGCTCAGCCACGGCAGACCCTGCGGCCGTGCAGGGCGGCAGCGAGGCCTCTGCCCCTCGTGCCGTGGGCGAGTCTGTAGCTACAGCCTTTCTCCGATTTTGGCAAAGGAGGCGGGATTGCGCTCTTTTCTGCCAGTCCTCCTTTATGTGAAGTGCTGCCCCTTCGCTTCAAAACAACCCCTGGTCCGCTGACCGGGCAGTGGCGTCGCTTCTTCCCAGCGGCCCCCGTCTGGAATTGCAGGGCACCTGCGCTGCCAGCGGCCACAGGCTGGCCTGGCCCGTGCACTCCCGGGCTCTGCCCTTCGCCGAGGCTGCCAGGCCCGACCTCCAGCACTGCCCTCTTTCCTGCAGTGCGCACCCTCTTCTCCAGTCCCCCCGCCTTTCGAACCCTTATTGCCGTTCTTTCCATCAACGTGACTCTCGTCTTCTCTCCGAATTATCTTACACACTCACTATCTGATTTGGAAGGAGACTGCCTCAGGGTGGAGATCGCCTTGTTCTGCAGTGATGCGGGGTCTGGAATGCTGCATAAATTGGCATCTGTGCAGTTTGGGTCACAGTGTTACTATTGAAATGCAGAAGTGCTTTCTGAACCGTGAGGAAGCACCCTGCAGTATTAGTCTAATGCCCATATGCGTTCTTTAAAAGGGAAGAAAGCAGCTATGACACACAGGCAAGCAGTCAGATCTCAGAAAGCAGCCAGAGACCAGGCCTGTGCCCAGCTGTTTCTCGGTGCTTTTGTCTTCAGCGAACCAGGTTTGCAAGATAGTAGATCAGGTCCTGTTGGTCATGCGGACCTCTTTGGACGGTTCGTGCTGGTCAGAAAGGCAGGAAAGGCCCTGGAACCACCTGCCTTGGTTTGTGTTGGCCCAGAATCTGTTATTTCCTCAGTGACGTTTATGGGTGAAGTCAGTGGGATTCATTTCAGGGGCAGGTTAAAGTAAATTTCATTTATAGTTATGTAGATGTTTTCTGCCAAAGTGAATCAACTTCAGGTTTTTATTAGCATTTTATGATGCAGACAGAGAGGCTTTTAGGCTTCTTGAATTTTAATGTAGACATGCATGTCAGAGGGCTCATTACAGACTATTGATCCTTCCCAATGTCTGCCTCAAGGATGACTTAGGGAGTGGTCAGTGAGACAGTTTCTCTCTGTCTAAATAACTTGCGTTAAAAATCTTTACATTAGAACTTGTTAGCCTGGTTTTCCTGAATGTGAGATTTAGTAAGTATATTTTGATTAACAATTTAACGAATGTCTTTTCATCAAAGAAATGCTACTCAGAATGAACGGAAATAATGCTAAAAATATCAATCAAAGTTACCTGCAAATCTTCTAAATAGGAAGTTAAATATATCTTGATGACCATTTAGACAAATATGCTTTTATGAGAAGGTAGACAGCTAAGTCAAAATATATTTTAATATGAGTGAGTCTTTGTTCATATACAATGTGTGTATGTTGCACATGGATATATACAGCGATGAGTTGAAGTGTGATAGCTGAACGAGTAGCACAGACAAAAAGTGCCACCTGACATGGAGTTGTGAGGTTAAGTGGGACAGTCGCTGTGGTGTGCTTGGCGGAGTCGTTGACAGTAGTGAGCGCTCGAAGGCTCACCACCCGCAGGCCTGGTACACCTCCGTGACTGTGGGCATTTGGAGAGGAAGCCGGCCACGGCTTAGGGGTCAGGGAAGGAGGAGGGCAAGATTGAAATAATACTTCTTGCATCTATTTTATTTCAAGTATTTTTGTCTGAGACATGAATTGCTAATAGCAAATACTTTGCAAGGTATTTATAATGTAATATAATATAAATCCATATTAATGATATGGTCTCTTTTACTTTCAGGAACTTTATATTGCTGTAGGAATATCTGGAGCCATCCAACATTTAGCCGGGATGAAAGACAGCAAGGTAACTAGACAATAATAATGATGCCAAGAGGAGAAACTTTTGTGTTTAAAATTTGGGTTTCACTGTATGTTTCCACAGAAGTAGTGTGTATAGTTGAGCCATTCACTTTCTCACAGATCTGAGAACTGGAAGAAACCCATCACATTCGCTGCCTTAAGGCTCAGCCTTCTAGCTGAGGCAGTCCTGTGGCCCCGCCCGCCCTCCAGCACGCTGCAGGGCCTGTCTTGTTTGCCTCTCAGTCCCTCGTCTGCCAAAAGCAGGGGTGGACGGTGATCTCTGAGGTCGCTCTGACAGTCTGTGACGAGCACACGTGGTGTGAAGACAACTTGGTGAGGCTCCGACCCCTGGTCCTCTGTCCGCTTCACCCTGGTCCCCCCAGCAGTCCTACCCTCATGCGTCAGAAAGGCCCTCTTTTTGGCTCATTACTGAAGTGTGACTGACACGGTTTGGGTTGGAGCATCTTCATTCTTCACACCTCAGTAATTTTCAAAAATAACAGTATACAGAAGAAACACTTAATTTTAAGCTGCTGCTCGGACTGTCTCTTGGAGTCCTGTGCAATGACTCTGTGAAAATAGATTTCAGAATCTGACACGTTAATTCACGCATGACAGTGTACACAGTTAGAATGAAGAACTTAGTCTTTCATAAAGTCGGAGATGCTTTTGATGTCCCTGCTTTTTATCCATTTTGATGGAAAGTTGATGTAAAAGGTAATAAAACTTTTAACAGGTTTAACTTCTAACTTGAAAAAAATGCATGCACCCACCTCCTTGTAACCTCTAAATGAATTGGCCTCAAACCAGTCAGATTTCACAGTTGGACGGCAGGTTTCTTTACTGAAAACAGCAGTGCCAATGGGGAAAATGTGATTTCTGCATTAGAAGGAAAAAAAAAAAATCCCACTCCAACAGCAGCAGCCTTAAAAAATATTTTTAGCCAGGCCAGTTGATACATTTGTAGAATTCTGCATCTCTAAGGATCCCGAGAAGACGCCGGTGAACGTTCTTGTTCCGTGCCGGCAGGGCCTGGTGGGGGGGCAGGTGGGCTGGAGAGTAGACGCCAAAGCGAGAAAGGGGCAGCCGAAGCAAGGGGACCAGTGCTCGGCAGCAGTTCACAAGAACAAGCTGGAGCCGAGACTGCGTCCACGCAGTCAGCAAACGTCTGTTCAGCCCGTGCTTGTACTACCTCCGGGGGTTGCTTAAAAGAAAAAGACACACAGCCCCTGTCATCATCCCTGTCTTGTGCGGGAGATACGGCAGTCTCTGGTTATAATTTCTGTTAAGCTTTAAAACGGGATTTTAGAGTGATTGGTTTAAATCTGATGGTTGCATGGCCTACTAGCTGCCCTTTTAATTGAAGTCGAAAGACTATGAGATGCAATTGTTATAGTAAGCAAGTCAGTGTAATGAAAGTACTTTTTGGACTATTTACATACTGATAGGGTCGAATACCGTCTGTGCCCTAACAGCTCTGTCATCAAGAAGAGCGTGGATTTAGAAGGATATGAAGAGAGTTCGAGTGCAAGCAGGATTTATCATGTTTACAGTCGGTAGTTCAGGAATATTCTTTAGTAATCTGAAAAACTGTAACCAGCCCAGGTCCTTTTTTGTAAATACTTTAGTAGTTCCTTGCCCACAGTCACATGCTGTTTCTTTAAAAATAACTTTCATATAGTGGGATGAAAAAGCTTTCACATGATGAACTGTCGGATGTTTAACTTGGTGGCCTCCAGGGAAATTGTTACCCATCATTAATTAAATAAATCTCTGCCAGCAGCAGTGAAACAGGCTACATACGCCCAGGAAAGAAGCACCTCCATGTGAATCCAGCCTGGGATTCAGAACGTTTGTCCTTGTGACTTTGCGTGTGAGGCTCAGGTGGAAACCATTGTTGACTCTCTCTGAGCACACACCTTCCAGTGCACAT
Source organism: Pteropus medius (assembly GCF_902729225.1). Taxonomy (NCBI): domain Eukaryota; kingdom Metazoa; phylum Chordata; class Mammalia; order Chiroptera; family Pteropodidae; genus Pteropus; species Pteropus medius. The sequence continues at coordinate 6,799,273 of NW_024355206.1, read as the reverse complement.
GGCACGTTTCTCTGGCTGGGTGGTCCCCCGGGCTCTGCTTTGCTCCACCCCGGGTGCTCCAGGAAGTTATGCCCATCGCCCAGGGGCCTCCTCAGGGCCCTGTGGTGGAATGACACATATGTCATGGGGCCTGTATCAAAAGATATGACTATATCAAAATACTTTTAAAACGTGTTCCAGCCGTTTTCATGAAATAAAGTAATAGGCAGTTTGACACTTAATTTTGCTTTTAGAGACTTGCATTATAATAATCTGTCTATAAAATAATACTACATTAGAGTCAAGACTCTAATTTTACTTTAATTACAGTGATTCTAGAGGCCATCTATAGAAAATACCAAATTATTTGTAATAGATAAATGTGTTGTTAATAAAAGCGTAAATGGTAAACACAGCACCTTTTTTAGTATTTCTCCTTAATCTGTCACCGATCTGTCATTATAACCTTTCACATTTAAAAAATTTATAGGACATAAGAGGAACTTTTGGTACTTTTTATAGGAGATTTAGTGATTAATTTGTTTTATTACATGCATTTGCTGCATACATAGGAATGAACTTTTTTATCTTAAAGTCCTCCTTTACAAACAGGCTGATTAGATAGTTAACTTTTACATTGTCACAGTAGACCCAAGATAATAATTTTAAAATACTAAACGGAATGCTTTATATGGAGGATAAATTGTTTGAGCTGCAAAAGATAAGAATTAGGGCATGGATTTGATACAGCTTTTTTTCAATTGAAATTTAACATTTGTAATCACAAGTTTAAATTTATGTGTTGTTAATAGAAAACGTTAATCATTTTATAAGGGAAATAAGCTGAGGAGTGACTGTAATAATAAATATCTTGTGATCGATAAAGTAGACTTCTAACTATCTTATTGAACAAAGCACACGAAATATATAAAATAAGTTACTCAATTTTCCATCCATGGGCTTTATTCAGTACAGGTAAAATTTTTGAATCACCTGCAGAACTTGCCAGTTATATTTTGCTTGTTTTAAGTGAGGTTATTGAGGTATAATTTATATACAGTAATAGTCAACTTTTTAATATATTCCACTTAAAATTTTTTTTCTAGTAAAATACACATAAAATTTACTATCGTAACCATTTTTAGCCATGTAATTAAAAATTGTATACACATCGTATACCATACACAATGATACTAAGTACATTCATAATGTTTTACAACCATCACCACCATTTACCTCCAGAATTCACCTTATAAAACTGTAACTCTGTACCCATTAAACACCAACTCCCACTCCCCTTCCCCCCGGCAAGCACCGTTCTACGTGGTCTTTATGGTTTGACTCCTCTAGGGACCTCGTGTAAGTTTTCGTCTTTTGGTGACTGGCTTATTTCACGTGGCATAGTGTCCTCAGGGTTCATCCACGTCGTAGCATGTGTCAGAATTTCCTTTCTTTTCGAGGCCTAGTAACGTTCCATCGTATGGGTAGACCACGTTTGTTTATCCGCTCATCCGCTGATGGCCTCTTGGGTCGCTTCCCCTTTTGGCTACTGTGAATGACACTGCTATGAACATGGGTGTCCGAATATCTCTTCGAGACCCAGCTTTCAATTCTTCGTGCCATATACCCAGAAGTGGAATTGTTGGGTCATGTGGTTATTCTGTTTTTAATTTTTTTAGGAACTGCCACGGTTTCCTTGGCAGCTGGACCATTTGATATTCTCACCAACAGTGCACAAGGGTTCCGGTTTCTCCACGTCCCCACCAGCACTTGTTTTCTGATCTTGTTTGTTTTTTTTGATGGTAACCCTCCTAATGGGTGTGAGGTGTTAGTTATCTCATTGTAGTTTTGACTTGCATTTCCCTAATCCTCAGTGATGTTGAGCATCTTTTCATGTGCTTATTGGCCATTAGTGTGTCTTCTTTGGAGAAATGTGTATTCAGGTATTTTGCCATTCTTTTAATCAGGTTGATCTCTTTGTTGCTGTTGAGTTTCAGGAGTTTTCCACAGTTTCTGGATGTCATAATCCCTTATCAGATACGTGATTTGCAAATATTTTCTCCCCTTCTCTGGATTGCTGCTTTACTCTATCGATAGTGTCTTCTGATGCACAAATTAAACATTGTTTCATGGGGTCTAATTTGTCTTTTTCTTTTATTGCCTGTGCCTCTGGTGTCATATCTAAGAAATCACTGCCAAATCCAATATTGTGAAGATTTGCCGTTTTTTTCTAAGAGTTTAATAGTTTTCAGTCTTAACATTTAGGTCTTGGCACAGTTGTCAAAAATCACTTGACCATACATGCGAGGGTTTATTTCTGGGCTCTCTGTTCCGTTCCGGTGCTTTACGTGTCTGCCTTCGTGCCAGTACCACAGTGTTTTGATGAGCTCTGGAGTAAGTTTTAAAACCAGGAAGTGCACGTCCTCCAGCTTGGCTCTTTTTAAAGGTCGTTTTAACTGTTTGAGGTCCCTTGAGATTCTAACAGGGTTGCAAGGAATCTGTAGATTGCTTTGGGTAGCAATGACATCTAAGTTGTGTTAGCTATTCTGGGTTTCTTGAGATTTCTTATGAATTTTAGGAGGGGTGATGGGTTTTTACATTTCTGCAAAACTCATTGGAAGGACAGTTTTGATAGTTACAGGATTCTTGGTCAACAGTTTTTTTTTTCTTTTAGCACTCTGAATATATGAGCTCACTGCCTTCTGGCCCCCCATTTCTGATGAGAAGCTGCTGGTGATCTTATTGAGGATTCCTTGTATGTGATGAGTCACTTCTGTTTTTCAAGATTCTCTATCTTTGGCTTTCAAAAGTTCAATTATAATGTGTCTCACTGTGAGTCTCTGAGTTCATCTTTTTGGGCATTCGTTGAGCTTCTTGGATGTTTATATTCACATCTTTCATTAAATTTGTGAAGTTTTTAGCCATTATTTCATCACATATTCTCTCTTTCTCCTTTTTTTTCGCCCTAGGACTCCCAGACATGTCTTTTAGTCTGTTTAATGGTTGCCCACAGGTCTCTTAATATGTGTTCACTTTTCTTTAATGTTTTTCTTTCTGTGCTTCAGAGTTGATCATTTCAATGGTGCTGTCTTAAAGTTTGCTGATTCATTCTTCTACCTGCTCAAATCTGCCTTTGAATCCCTCTAGTGAATTTTTCATTTCAATTATTGTATTTTTCAGCTCTAGAATTTCTTTATGGGTTCTTTTCAGGTTTTCTTTCTCTTTCTTGATATTTGTTTTGTTCATACATCATTTTCTTGACTTTCTCCACATTTTCCTTTAGTTCTTTGAGATGGTTGTTTCAAAGTCTTTGTCTAATTAGATCTGCCATCAGTCTTTTTTTTAGGGACAGTTTCTGTTTTATTTTTTTTGAATGGACTGTATTTTTTTCCTGTTTCTTTGTATGCTTTGTGATTTTTTGTTGTTGAAAACCGGACATTTGAATCTAATAATGTATCACTGGAAATCAAATTCTCCTCCTTTTCCAGGGGTTTTTGGTTATGTTTTTGTTTATTCTTATTTATTTGATGGCCGAAGGCTGTCTCTGTGCCAAGGATTAACCTGAGGTAGGAGTGTAAGTTCGCCTTCTCTGGGCTTTTCTGAGCCTGCGCCTTTCCCTGGGCACATGTGGTCACAGTAATTTCCCCTTATGTGCAGTTGCTTTTGAATTTCCTAGTCTGGCTGCCAAAAGGGGAAAAAGAGGAAAGTGAAGGGGGCCAGCAAAAGTAAAATGACCCTTTAAATCCCTTGCAAATAACTTGAGTCGGAGGGGAGGAGCTCGCGTTCGTGGAGGGCAGTGCAGTAGCAGTAGGAGCCCCTCCTCTGTCTACACCTCTGTGGTCAGAAGCAGCAGTCATCGATCAAAGCACAGGTCCCCAGTGTTGGAGGATGGGGTCCTTTTTGGCCACTCTGGCTCCTGCAGGTTGTGTACCAGCTGCCTCAGGAACTGGTGCACCATTGCTGGGAGGGCAGCTGCCCTGTGCCAGAAGCCGAGGCTTACCCCGCAGCCTCCCTGGCAGTCGCAAGCTCGCAGTAGCCTCCAAGTCCCCAAACAGTTAGGGCACGCAGGTCCTGCCCGTGCAGTTGCCGTGCAGGTGAGGGGCAGATTCCTGGCACTTCCCGCAGTCCTCTCCTCTGGGTTGTTCCTCGTCGGAAATTAAACACCGGTTTATAAATCAAAACGTACCTTCAAAAAGCAGTGATTTAAAACCTGTTTTAATGCTGTGATGGGCTCATGGTGGGGGTGGGAGATAACTTTGTTCTAACACAGCAAGTTCTAGATTTACAGTATCGGCACAAATGAATAAAGTTAATCTTATTTGGTAGACATTAAGACTACAAGTTTGTCATTAGGGAAGTTAAAATAGAAAAATCAACTTATGTGGTATGTTTTCTCGATAAAGGCCAAACTCTTTGTTTTTATTTTACAGACAATTGTGGCAATTAACAAAGACCCAGAAGCTCCAATTTTTCAAGTGGCAGATTATGGGATAGTTGCAGATTTATTCAAGGTAAGCTGGCCTTGCTAGTGATGGCTGTCATCCAAACTGTCATCCAAGAACCCCTTAGAGCTGGTCAGGGAGGAAGCTTTTATAGGGAGACTGTGTGTTTGTGTATCCTTTGTGTGTCGATATTAAGATATGTACACACAATTTCGAATTACTTAGAGTGAAGTCCTAATGCGTGATGTTTATATGGAGCATTACAAGTTTTCCTTGAAGGGATCTATAGTGTCTTTAAAATATCCACGTGGCTCTTGGCATCTGATGCGCTGAAGTTAGTGTACAGTGAGGAGTGACTCAGATAATTATAATCTAGAATCATATTCGGGGACACCTTAAAGAAATTCACAGTAAATCCCATCCTTTAGAGACTTGCCCATGACGCGTAGCTTTTCAGGAGGTCTGGCTTAGGCCGTCGCCTTCCAGCCCCGTGTGCCCACCGATGTGCTCGTGAGTGCACGTGGAGAGCACGGCTGGCTCTGGAGACGTCCATGCTCCCTGAGCTGCTGGTGTTGCGCAGGCAGAGCCTAAAGGGCTGTTGCCGGGGTTGGCACGGCCGTCCCGCTCTGGAGAAGCCCCCTTCCCCTGAGCTTGCATCGAGCTTAGGGAAGAATGCAGGGCAGGGGTTCAGTGACCCCAGAATCCTGTCACGTGGCCCAGCTGTGTAAGAACAAACAATAGTGGCAGTTATTTGACCACTGAGATATCCCCGAAGGAGGAAAAGGTACTATAGAAAGAGAAACTTTTCGCATTTCTGTTCAAGGATGACTTTGTTCAAGTAGCAAGTATTTAGTTCCGGTGAGATACAATAAAGAGCTCAAGGCCTTTTAATTTAACAGTGAAATCAAACACTTCCTAAACCCTAATCATATATCATGTTGACATGTTTGCAAGAAGACATCTACTGTAGTTGCCTTTTATTTTTCCTCGAGAATATTTTAATAAGTTTATAAGTAATTTTGTTTCTTTTAAGGTATTTTTCCTGTCTGCTTCTGTACTGTGTATTGCAACCAACATGCAGGGCTTACTTGATAAAAGGATGCAGTATCAGACAGCTGGGAATTTGCGATGTTCGTACCGTGGACATCTTGGTAGAAAGATGTCACCTACGCTCTGCGTCTTGCATTAAGGGCTGCCCCCGGTCTGACACAGAGGTGGGGAGACAGGAAGAGGGAGTCAGAAGTGGGGAGAAGTGGGAGGGGGAGCGGCGGTGTGCTCAGAGAGCTCTCGTGACAGTCCTGGGTCAGTAAAGTGGAAATGGACCTCAGAAGGCGTCCAGACAGCTGATTTTCGGGCCGAGATTCTCAAGCTACTTTTGGCATTGTAAGAATCCCCCATTTAACTATGGAGAGGCTGGACTAAGACATTATGTTTACTTTTAGGAGGAATTATATTAATGATGGAAATAATATGGTACAGTAATTAAGAGCTTTATTTCATAATCTGTCTTGGCCACATACTAGTTAAATTATCTTGGCCTGGCCAAGTTATTTGATCCCTCTAAATGTAAACGTCCTCATAAATTATATAAATATACTACCTACTGTACAAGGTCTTAATGAAGACTAAATGAGATTAAACTGCACCTGGTACAGTTGGTGTGAACTATTAGCCTGCTGTCTGTGTGTATTTGCTCCCATACAGGTCCATAGGAGGCGCTCAACAAACAATAAGTACAGTTGACCTTTGAACAGCACTAGTTTGAACTGTGTGGGTCCACTTATATATAATGTGGATTTTCTTCAGTAAATACTGTAAATGTATTTTCTCTTCTTTACGATTGGCTTAATGACAGTTTCTTTTCTCTGGCTTACTTTATTGTAAGAATATAGCATGTAACGCATATAACATACGAAATATATGTTCTTCAGCTGTTTCTTATCAATAAGGCTTTCGGTCAACAGGAGGCTATTAGTAGTTAAGTTTTGGCGGAGTCAAAAATCGTGCCAGGATTTTCGCCCCAGACGCCCCACCTTGTCCAAGGGTCAACTGTGTTATAATTGGAGGTAGAGTGAGAGGACACAGGGTACCACCTGACCAGTTGTCGTTTTTCTAAAACATGTACAATCAGTGGTTTTTTAGGGTATTTGCCGAGTTCTGTCACCATCGCCACTATCTCATTCTGGAACATTTTCGTCACACGGAGCAGCTCAAACCGTCAGCAGTCACTCCCTGTTCCACACTCTGTACAGCCCCTGGCAGTGACTGATCTGCTTAGTGTCTGTAGATTTGCCAGTCCTGGACATTTCATGTAAATAGAATCATGTCCTGGGTGACCTTTCTTGGCCAGCTTCTTAGCACGGTTTTGAGGGTTCACTAACCCACATTGGAGCGTACGTCAGCACACTGTTCCTTTTTATTGCTGAATAATATCCATGTTTGGATGTGGCACATTTCGTTTATCCATTCACCGGTTGGTGGAGGTTCTGCTCGTTTCCACTTCTTGTTTGTTGTAAACGATGCCGCCATGAACGCACACGTTTAAGTTTGTGTGCAGACGTGTTTTCACCTTGTTTGGGTATATGCCTAGGTGTGGAATTGCTGGATCACTTGATAACTCCATGTGTCACCTTTGGAAGAACTGCCAGACTATTTTCCAAAGAGACTGCCCTATTCGAAATTCCCATCAAGAGTGTATGAGGGCCCGTTTCTCCGTACACTTGGTGACACTTGTTATCGGCATAGCCACGCTAGCGGGCATGCCATCTCATTGTGGTTTTGGCTTGCATTTCCCTGATGGCTAATGACGCTGAGCATTTCTTTTTGTGCTTATTGGCCGTTTGTATATTTTCTTTGGAGAAGTATCGCTTCAGGTCCTTGGCCTATTTAAAAATTGTGCTATTTGTCTTTTTGTTGTTTAGTTGTAAGAGTTCTTCACATATTCTGCATACCAGCCCCTTATCAGCTATATCACTTGCAAGTATCTTCTCCTGTATCTTCTGTGGAGAACAGGAGAAGATACTTGTCACTTTTCTTGACGATGTCCTTTGATGCACAAAAGCTTTAAAGTTTCGATTAAGTCCAATTTATCTTTTTTTTTTTTCCTTGTAACTTGTGTTTTCGATGTCATTTATGTGAAACTGCCCCTAGTCCAGTGCAGTGAATATCCATCCGCCTACAAGTACCTGCGCACGTCCGTGCTTTCGGTGTCTCTGGGTCTGGACCTGGAGTGGAAATGCTGCATCATGTGCTGCTTCTAAGTTTAGCTTTTCGAAGAACCTCCAAGCTGCCTTCTCCGGCGGCTCCACGTGACGTTCCCACCAGCAGTGCAGAAGTGTTCCCGTTTCTCCATTTCTTCGCCAGCACTTGTTATTTTCGGCCATCCGAGTGGGTGTGAAGCGGTATCTCCTTGCGGTTGATTTGCATTTGCCTAATGGCTAATGATGTTGAGTGTCTTTTCATGCACTTATTGGCCATTAGTATGGAGAAATGTTTATCTACACCTTTTGCCTGTCTTTTTCGTTGAGTTATCTTTTTGTCGTTGAATTGTAGGAGTTCGTACATTCTGGATATTAAAGCATTACCAGATGACTTTCAAATATTTTCTTCCATTTTGTAGGTTACCTCTTCGCTTCTTATTAATGTCCTTTAATGCAAAAATTTTTTAATTTTGTCGAAGCCTGGTTTATACATTTTTTTCTTTTGTTAATGTTTTTGGTGTCATAGACTAAGGATCCATCGCCAAACCCAAAGTCTTACAGATTTACCCCTATGGTTTCTTCTAAGAGTCATATCATAGAGTTTTAGCTCTTACGTTTAGGTCTTTGACCTATTTTGAATTAATTTTTGTGTGTGGTTCGAGATTAGGGTCCAGCTCCATCCTTTCGCATGTGGACACCTAGTTGTCCCAGCGCCATCTCCGTTGGAGAGACATCTGTTCCCACTGATCGGACGTGGCACGCCCCCTGTCTTTTTAAACCCTCCTCACCTCTCCTCAGCGTAGCTGTTCACTAGAGTTGTTCTAATCCATGTACTGTCTGGGACCTGTGTGTTTATCTCTGCTTGCCCCTTTTTCTTTCTTCCTCCCCTGCCTCCCTCCTCCTCC
>NW_024355206.1:6754131-6790372 GCF_902729225.1 Pteropus medius | reverse complement strand
GCCTGTCTCCCCAATGAGGGGGCCGACTCCTTGTGGGGGGAGTCAGGCCTGGACTTCTCTCTCCCACACTGCTGACCCTGACAAAGCATTAAGTCTGTGAGATGTAGTTGTGTTGTGATTTACATCGATAGATTCTCTTATTTTAAAGGTAAATGCATTCTCATTTGGTCTTACTGAGCAAGGAGCTGCTCTGTACTGTCTAAAATAGAATAAAGATTAAGAATCCAGCTCTCCCAGTGTGCGCAGCCGTCGCTCAGCGAACCCGCGTTCACATCCTCTTTCCTTTACGGAGGTGTCTGGTATGCCTGCAAGTCTGAGGCTGAGCTAATAGAAAAGAACGCAGATGATGGACAGAGAAAGCCCCCTGAACCCTTTCTGGGAGGAGTGCGGCAGAGGGACAGTCCGTAAGAATTTTTAAACTACATGTTCTAAACCACATGTTTCATATAAAAGAAGTTGGGCTCTAGCCTGTTCTTCATAAAACACGTAAGTCCCCTTGAGTCTCGTTTAGCATGTTGTCTCTGTGACTGGCATAAGTTCATGGCCTGTCCACCGAGGAAGGCCGGGAGAAGGTGCCAGCACTTAATGCTGCTCCAAGCTAATGCCTGCTGGCTCCACAGTAAACATGGGCCTTTTAGTAGGCTGCAGACAAAGTGACACTCGGAAGAAACAACATGTCGACAATTTCCTTAATAAATTTTGTACGAACACATTATTTCCACCTAATGGAAATGTAACGCTCTTAAATAATTGAGAGGCTGTATTCATCCGTGGCGGGTTCCGCTCTGTGTGCCAGGGTGGTCGCCAACCCCTTGGAAGCCTGGGTAGCTGATATTTTATACACAGGGCTCGGCTGGTGCTCAGGCGGGCTGTGTGACGTCGCCCTGCAGTCCCCATGCCCAGGTGTCACAGGGTGGCTCCACACTGAAAGCTCAAGTTGCAGCCACTGAACCGCCAAGACTAACGGTTCATAATTAATCCTCTTTAACATGGGCGCCCGCTTGGTCACTGTCCCCTCACTGTGCTTCCTTACCGTGTCTGCTGGCCAGCTGCTGCATTCGCAGCGGGCCTGGGTGTTAACAGGGTGGTGATCTGGGGCGTTCAGCTGCCACTCGTTTTCGTGTGCCAGAAGATAGTGAGACGCGCCGCGGGAGCAGTGACGGTCTTTGCAGAATGAATGGCGGGTGAGCGAACAGACGAGGAGAAAACGAGAACGAGGGAGCCGTGACTTAGCCAGAGACTTGGTGTGGCCTTCGAAGGAGAGGCAGGCCAGGGCACTCAGCGACGCTGTCGGCGCCAGCGGGAAACATGGGACTTCCTGTTTTCTCTGGAGCCTTCTTGAGGTTTGCAGTTGTGTCAGAAAGTCTCTTAGGTCATGAGTGGGCACTCGGCCCTGCCAGCCGTGTGTCCAGGGTGGTCTGCGCCCACAATGGGAGGAGAGACTCTAGGAGGACAGGCAGTTCCTGAGTGGCAGAGGGTCACGTGTGCCTCAGAGGGGTTTATTTCTTTTGGCCTCTGGGGACTTAAGGAGCGGTGGCCCTTTTGCAGTGATGGCTCAAGTGGTTAATTAGTTTTTTTTTCAATTCGCAGGTAGTTCCTGAAATGACTGAGCTATTGAAGAAAAAATGAGTCGTGATCGTGTCGTAAGGAAAATTATATGTCTGAGTATTCAGCTGAAATCATAGAATTCCATGGCTGTTATTGGAAACCTTGCAGAGCTGTATTTCAGAATTCGAGGAAAAATTCTAACAGATGCTGGAATGCTTTTTTATGGGGCTGTTATTATGTTTCTTTTATTATGTTTCAGTTATTTGTGGTTCTAAACAACTAGTTTTTGAAATTTTCTAATTCTGCAATAAAATATATAATAAAGTCTTTCCACAGCTTTACAACTACCAGAAATATGCCTGGCTTCGTAAGGAGAGAGAATCGAAGAAAGGTAGTAGACATTCATCTGTTCTCTCTCTTTGCCCGTCCTGTTCACGGAGGGCTCTGTGTCTGAGGAAGATTATGAACTTGAGTGTTGCCACCATCTTAAGCCACCTAACCTTGTTGTTGAGAGAAGAGGACTAGACTGGCAAATTCGGAGTTAAAACAAGGACAAGTGACATGAATGTTATCCTAAACATAGGCCCATCTTCAGAAAGCTATGGTAATGTGACAACAGCGCACCTGGCTTCAGGCTGACCCTGCTGAGTGTGTGCAGTTGGCAGCAGTTTTCCGTTTCGTGTTGATACGGGGCTTTGCGTCTGGAGGAGAGGGTGTGGTGGGGAGGGGCTCCCTTGAGACAGTTGCAGACCATGTTTCAGTCCCTCGCAGAGGATGCTCTGCCTTCTCCTTGCCCTCTCGATGGCTTCCTGGGCTCGCAGGAAGCAGTCAGGTGTGTGGGTCGGCTGCATGCTCTTGGCTCTGGGCCTGCTGTCCTGGAGCACGGCTGAGTGGGTATATGTGCAGGTGAGGGAGCAGAGGCTGGCGAGACCTGGCCAGACCCGCAGAAGGGCGTGGATGGACACCTGGGGCCACAGGAGGCCAGGAGTGGCCAGGACCTGAATGACAAGGGCTGCCACCCTGAAGCAGATCTGCTTCAGGAGTTATGGGTGTTAACAGGATGAGGAAAACAGGGAAGGGATCGGAAGTGACCAGTGGTACCTGACGGGGGAGGGCAGAGGGCCAGCCAGTCCCCTTTGCGTGGCTGGCCTGGGGCCGACTAGCTGAATTGAACCCTTTTTGATTCGTGTCGTAATCACTTGCCGTGAAACACCTATCAAGGTTACTTGTCACTGGCCTTTCCCCCTTTCCGTGCAGCAGGACGAGAGTAGCGAAGCGATGCTCTGTGTTTGAGCCACAGACTCTCGAGCATCAGAGCTGTGCAGTCACCTGGTTGTGCAGATGGGGACACTGAGGGACAGAGAAGATGTGAAGAAGGTAAAGTGACTAGTCCATGGCCACCTGATTCAGATTCCCCTTGGAAAAGGAATGCGACACTTTGTCGCTGCCTTTGAGGCTCTTTCTCAGTTACTTCCTCAGCTACTCCCTGCTGGACATAGTAACTGGGGACAGGACAGATGGCAAAGGCGACGGTCGGCTGGCTCAGAGAGGACTGTGCCCATGGTCCTATGGTGTGGGTCTGTGTCCCTTTGGTTCCCTCCTGCCACGACCGCCCCAGCCCCAAGCAGCTGCTCACTTCACGTTTCCTGGGCACCATTCATCGCCGTCACTAGCGTGGTGCTTCCTGAATGCCAGGCAGCGTGCTGACCTTCGTGCGCACAGTCTCTAGTGCTCACGGCCCTGGAAGGCAGAGGCTGTGAATGTCGCTGTTTTCCAGATGAGGAACCGAGGCCCAGAGGGAGTCTCACTTGCTGAGCTTAGCTAACGAATGAGCCAGGATTTGCAACCAGGAGGTGCAGCTTCAAAGCAGTGGCTTCGCCAGTATGTGCTGCTGTCCCACCGTGGCTGCAGGAACGGGTAAAGGGCACCAGGTGCTCGTGCTGGGTTGAGGGACACGCACGGGGTCCCCAGTGAAGAAGAGATGTGGTGTTCGGGGCCGGTGTTTCCAGCAGCATTTTATTCAACCCGGAAGCCCCTCTAAGTGCCCACTGAGAGTTTACCTGAAAGGCAGGTGGCAGCGATGCACCCTTTGATCCCTGTGTTTTACTGGGAACGAAGCTGCCGGCTCCTGATACTCCACCCTGCATGTGGGCCATAGGGGTGCGGGAAGTTTTGCTTGGTGTGCACGTTGCCCACCTGTCTCCCAAGGATGGGGGTCTCTGGTCCACCTCGCAGTGCCCCTGGGAGCTTGGTGGCCGAGTTTCTTTGGCAGAAACCTGCATGTAGAAAGGCGGCCAAGGGCATCTGGGTCAGGCGGATGACCCCACCTGGCTTCCTGGTGGATGAGGAAGCAGAGGGTCCATCTCCTCCCCTGTTCTCGTGCACAGTGGTCTGGGGATGTCCCTGCTGGGGGCACAGCCCACTCTCCAGGTTTGACAGCTCCCAGGAAAGATGAGAGGAGACACGGTGATGGAAAAAGGGGATGGCATGAAGCCAGGTGAGGGTCCCTCACTGAGCCTGCCACATCGTCCCCACAGGGGGCACTGACGTCACTGTGGGGCAGGAGCATAGGGAAGGGTTTGTGGGGGAGACCGACTGATGGTGCAGGAGTTTGGCCTTTGTCCTCATAGGTCGCTGTTCTCAGTCTTTGCTCTCCATTCCGGCACCTCAGGAGCTGGGCCAGGGACAGTGCTGCGAAAGCGCATGGGCATCGTGCCCCAAGTTTCCGGAAAAAGTTCATCAGTAACACTGGGCCAGTCTTAAGTCTCTCTTGCAGACTTTCTTCTAAAACTTTGGTGGCTGCTGCTGCTTGTCATCGGAACGTAAGCAGGTTGCAGAGCACGTGGACAAGTAGCATTAAGCAGGGCGGTAGTGGCCACTGACCCTCCACAGCTCATTTAGTGGACGCTTGTCAGATACTCAACACTGAGGCGGTTGGTCATTGGTCTTCATTTGCGTGTTAGAATGAAATAGGTCAGTATCACAAGAATGTTCCACCTAAGAGGCGCGCCACTTCCTGAGGCCCTGCCACCCTCCTGGCAACGGGGCCGTTGACATTTCATGAGGAAGGCCTGTGACCTCGGCTAGAGGAACAGCCTGCAGTGCGTTCAGGACGGCAGAGGGAACAGGGGGAGTGAGGAGGGGGCCGCGGAGATGGGGCCAGAGCCCCGCTGTGCGTGCTGGGCTGGCGTGTGTGCTGGGCTGGCTGCAGGCGGTTGGGCTGGCGTGCGTGCTGCTTCTGCTCTTTCTGAATCTGGGCTAGGCGGCATTTCATACCGTCTCACGAGGGGCTTTTGTTTGCATCTGCGTAAATGTGGACTTAAGAGGCCAGGAGACCCAGAGGACACTCTGAATGACAGCAGATAGATTTGGTCAGTTGTCGCTAAGCTAAAGGTGGCTTGCCTAATAACCTGTGCAAAGCCTGTTAAGGGTGACCCATGGCCACAATCGTGGACACCCTTAGATCATAAAAAATACTTTGTGGGGAACCCAAATGAAGACGAGTTGCTGATAATTCCTGGTTTATAAAGCAGTTCCGTGTAAGTTACGGCACCAGAGGTGGAAAGGGTAGGAAACAGTGAAGGAGTCATTCGGTGGTGACCTTAGGCCAAAGTCTGCTCTTGACCTCGGGCCGTATTCTGAGTCCTCTGAGAGACTGGGGCTGGGCCTTCTGTGGCCCGGCTGGGGTGGGCGGAGTGGAGGGAGCAAGGTGAGATGGCTGAGCCCGGCCAGCACGGACAGCGAACCAGCCAGTGAGGAGCGTGTCCCAGACAGAAGGGAAGTGTGCACCAGGAGTGCAGTGGCTGCTGGCCCGTTAGTTTCCACGCTGCCGAGCTCCGCGTGTGCCCGTGGCGTCCCACGCCCTGACTGCTTTCCGGGAGGTCTGGGCCCTCTGCTCGGTTTTGGGTGAGCAGGCGCCTGCTCCCTGAGCTGCAGCTGAGGCCTCTGCATAAAACCATGCCAGCGCCATCTCCCTGGCAGCTCGCAGTAAACCTAGCAGCAAACATCCCATCATTTTCTTTGGATAATTAAATTAATGGTTCGCCAGAAGGCAGTACCAAACTTGTCAGCACTGGAGCTAGAGTACTTAGGAATTCCTCGCTCAGGTTATGTCAGGGAAACGTAGATTTATGGCTCATGCTGGAGGAGGCAGAGGAAGGCAGTAAGGTGCTTCCTGTCTGGAGACAGGGCACACGTCCTCTCAGCCACACTGCCCGTACCAGACTAGCAGCAGCTATAGATGAGGTTCCCGAGCATCTCGGGGCAGCCCTCCCAGAGGTGCTAGGTGTGGGCAGGGGGGTACCCCAGGCAGCTGTTATTAATGAGACGGTTTGTGCTTGTGTCTCCCTTGAAGCATTCTGAAAGGGCTTTCCTTTCATTATGTCATTTGCTGCCCCTGTAGCCCTCACAAGGGTGGGGGACCAGAAGCAGCCGGGCTGGGAGTGCAGGTGCCTGGGCACCAACCCCCCCGTATGCACAGCAGCACTCGGGCTGGGGACAGGAGTTTGCAGCACAGGGGAGTGTGGGGCAGCTCCAGGGCAAGTGTCAAGCGAGGAAGGTGTTTTCGAGGGTGAAGGAGGGGATGGACACTGCCATGCTTCAGAGAATTCCAGGCCACCAGTCTCTAATGTGCAGGGTTTGTGAAAGGTGCCATCTGTGTGACTTGGTCTGAAAATCCAGGATATGGGCTGGAGGCCTTGCCCAGTGCTGGCTGGACAGGGGCAGTTGTTGCCCATGGAAGATGGACCGTGGGCCAGGCCTGCAGGCCTCTGCTGGCCCAGCTCTCCGGGGGGCCGGCCCCCAGCACTGCTGGCTCTGAGCCTTGTCTTCACTGCCGGTGTGGCATGTCAGCGTGGGACCCCGGCCACAGGATTGGCTCCTGTGCAGCTTCCGCTGCCCAACAGCCGTCGCTGGGCTGGGCGCCGAGGAGCCGTGAAAGCCTAAGCAGTTTCTTTACTCACCTCCTGCGCTCCAGGACTCAAGGCTCCACCCCACACTTCTGCCCTGGCAGGTGAGCGTGTACCCTGTAAAGCTGTGATCGTGGGCCGTCCTTGCAGAGGCAGGGACCACCCCTTGGTGTCTGATCCCAGTCTTGATCTGCTCAGGGTGGTGCCTGCACCCTGGTACTGCCCGCTCACACACGAAGGCAGTTATGCTCAGGCGGAATTGGGCCTCTCAGCAATCTGTAAGTACCCTAAAAACCCAGTCTTTGCAGACCCTGTTTCTAGATGGGGAAACTGAGGCAGAATGCAGGACCACTTGCCCAGCATCGTCCCTCACTGCCGTCCTTTCTGTCATTGTCTGGAGTAGAAGCCGCAGCAGAGGCGGGTGCTGGCTCGTAACTGAGTCTCACTTGTCATGCAAGGCAGGCTCCTTTGCCTGACAGGTCGGCCAGCGGGCCTGGCCAAGGACGGTACTGTTTCTGGTCAGGCCGGCAGACCACCAATCAAGGACCCTGCTGGCTCCTGCCCTAGAAATTAGAAATCATGACATGCTGAGAGTGACCATTTTGCTTCCAGCGTTCTTGAGCTGGGAGTCTGGGAGTTGGGCTTAGTGGGGTCTGGACTGGTTTTGGTGCCTCCCAATGGTTTTTGGCCCCAGGCTCTTCATCTGTAGAAGAGGGTTAGGGACACCCCGCTCACGGGGTTTTTAAGAGGATTACAGGAAACTTAGTAAAGTGCTGAGTAGTCCAAGCTGTACGTCTGCTGGCGGTGACCCAGAATGCCTCGGAGGACACCCCAAAAATGGCTCAGTGGGACACTGATGCCTTTCGCCCTTTTGTCAAGTGCTGATGTCCCCGTGAAGCAGCAGGGTGCTATTTGCCTGTGTGTGCTCATTTCCCTCTTTCCTCCAGTTGAGCCATCTGCTGGAGCGACTCGCCAGGTCAGCCCCACCCAGCAAGGTGCTGCAGACTCCTCACTGCTCCACCAACCAAAGAAAACCTCTGCCAACCGTAAGTCCCAGTGCAGCTGGTTTTATTATTGGAGCTGACATCGGAAAATGGCCGCCTCCCCGCCCCCACCTTCATCCCCTTATGTCCTGTGAAGGTGAAAACCAGGTTCGTCTTGAAAAGACTCAGAAACACTCATGCGGAAATGAGAGATTGAGGAGCAACGAACCAGTCCCAGAGGGTTGTCTTCTGTGGGGTCATGTGGCTCCAGCCCCTGCTCACCGTGCTGTTCCCACAGTCCAGGGAATGGAGGCTGAGCCTGGACTTCACCTGCTGAAGCTGGGCCACCGGCTAGTTTTGTGAAAGTGGTTTAAAAGCCCCAGCCCTGAGTACTGCCCTCCCGTGATCAGGGCCAGAGGAGGCACCTGTTCTGGGCGTCACCTTCCTGGAGGCAGGCAGCACCCTGAGAGTGGCCAGGTGGGCTCCTGGGTCTTTCGTGGGGCCACAGGTGTCTGCCTTCCCTGCCTACCACGGGTCTCTACCCTTTAGGGACTCGGCGCCGTGTCTGCTCTTTGGATGCCAAAGATGTGGACTTCTCCCCCAGCATGGGTGCAGCAGACTGGAAGTGGGTGGCAGGCTCCATCTGAAAGAGTGTGAAGCCTTCCGGATTCTCCCGCTGGAACAGACCTGCCCTTTGCTCCCATTCGGGACTGCTGTGGACAGAGCCGGCTGGGTGAGCCAAAGGGGACTGGGCCCGAGTCCTTCTGGGATGGGCAGAGGTCCTTAGACAGGGAGGACAGTAGGACTTGCTGCTGCGGTGACGGTGGCGGGGGGGAGAGGCTAGGCTCCAAGGACGGCTCCTCACGGGTGGTGCTGTAGTCTGCAGAGGAGCACAGCGTCTGGCTGCTGTCACTCTGGGCCCGGGTGACAGAGCTGCGAGCGGAGCAGGAGGCGCTTTCGGAGGTGCTCACGTGGGTACCGCTGCTGCCAAGCTTCAGGGGCACGTCCACCGAGAAGAGCTCAGAGGAGACATTGGGCTGGTGGACGTCTATGGCAGCTGTGGTGACCACACACATGGCCGGCTCTGGGGCACCGCTATCTGCAAGAAAGGAGGGGTGCTGGTCACCCTCCACCAAACCAGTGCCCCTAATGGGGTGGGTCTGAGCTGGTCCGGTTCTAGGCGTGTGCACGGGCTTTTCTTGACCGTGAATGTTCATGTTCAGGCTCACGCTCAAGACAGGTACATACCCATCCCCTCCCCAACTCCCGTCCAACCTCCTGTCCCTTCCCCGTGTCATCCCGTCTCCCTCTAGTCCTATCCCTCCCACGTCCCATGTCACTGCAGCGTTCAGCCCCATGCCCGCCTTTCTCCCTCTGCACCCATCCCACCTCCATTCTCTCCCACCACATACCTCTTCCCACGCATCATCCCATCTCATTGCTAGTCACATCCTCATCCCAGCTCTGCTCCCATCCCGTCTCCCGCCCCTTGCACACGCCATCAAGTGTCACCCCACCGCCTTCGCTACTCCCCTCCCCCATCTCCTCGCTACCTCCATCCCGTCTTCCATCCCATTCCATCTTGTCCTGTCTCCTACTCCCACCCTTGCCTCAGTCTCATTCCCATCCCACGCCATCGTTTCCAAAGCTCCCAGGCTCGAGATCCGGGCCCAGTGGGGTCTGGGCTGGTTTTGGTGCCCCCCATGGTTTTGGCCTCGGGCTCATCGGTAAAAGGTGGTTAGGGACCCCCTCTCACGGAGTCTTCAGGAGTATAGGAGCCTTAGTAAAGTGCTGAGTAGTCCAAGCTGTACGTCTGCTGGCGGTGACCCAGAATGCCATGGAGGACACCCCAAAAACGGCTCAGTGGGACACTGATGCCTTTCGCCCTTTTGACAAGTGCTGATGTCCCCGTGAAGCAGCAGGGTGCTATTTGCCTGTGTGTGCTCATTTCCCTCTTTCCTCCAGTGGAGCCATCTGCTGGAGCGACTCTCCAGGTCAGCCCCACCCAGCAAGGTGCTGCAGACTCCTCACTACTCCACCAACCAAAGAAAAACCTCTGCCAACCGTAAGTCCCAGTGCAGCTGGTTTTATGTTTTACATCAGAAAATGGCTGTCAGCACGACACACAGGTCTATCTCCTTATGTCCTGTGAAGGTGAAAACCAGAGTCTTCAAGATTTACAAGTGCAACTTCCAACCCCGCTCCTTGTCCTATCATCCATGCAACCCCATTTCACAGCCTCTCCTGTCTCCCACCCCCGATCCCATGTCTCATGTCCCATCCCATGTCACACCACCCATGCCACATGTGTCACCCCACCTCCCTCCCCACTGCCATCCGCCAAGCCCCATCCTATCTCATGTCCCATCTCTTACACCTACCTTTCCTCTCCTATCCTTGTCCTCCTAGACTTTCCACTCCCCACTCCTATGTCACCGTTTCTCTCCCCTACATGACAAAGATAGAGATCAGGTGTCCCTGCTTTCATTCTGTTGATGTAGTTTATGTATTGTAACTATGTGGTGTTCTTGTTATTTTGTCGTTTCCAATTACTGAGATAGCTGTTATAATCTCCAAAACTGTGAATACAATTCCATCCACCCTATCTCCCTTCAAATCCCATTCCACCACCTGTCCTCTTTCAGCTCATCTCCCATCCCTACTCCCAGACCATCTCTAATCGCACTACGCAGTTCTTCCTACATCGCCCCCCATCTCCCCTTCCTGCTCGCATTGCATGTTTCTTTCCTAATCCCATCCTGTCTTGTCCATGTACCCACCAGCCATCCCTTATCCCAGCTTATTACTACCGACTCAAATGGCCCATTTCACATGCCACATTATCTCAACGCTACTCACACCCCATCCCATCTTCCAACCTGTGCACTGTCATATATCTGTATATCAGTGAAGTCAAGCAAATGTCATTAATATCTTTCAGGAAATCATGGTCCAATGGAAGAAAACCATGGATCTTCACTCAGATGCCAGAGAAAGGCCTGGGCAACCACCGCAGCCTGTCAGGGTAAGTGGCAGAGGTCACTGTGGACCTTGAATGGGCTGTGTCCACTGTTTCATGCATCTGGGGTGACACACAGTCTTGTCTTTCCTAGACCAGACGGCATGGCCACTGGCACCAGGAGAATCCAGAACGACCCGCTCATTGTGACCCATTTGTGCAGTTTGCCCTCCCCTGCTGCAGTACACAGAGAGATCACCCAAGTATGTCATCTTTTATCTATTGTCTCTGGATTCAAACACACAGTAAAGCCAATTTTGAGACCAAATAGGTAAGTTCTAAGAGTATTCATCACTGATGTAATAATGAAATTCATAGAAAATTGGCAAATCTAGGTAATATAAGTTAAAATAATAAAGTACTTTTATGCATGTTATTTATCAATAAAGTATGTGGAATTAATATATAATGCATCATCACCTGCTCAGTTCATTTGGGCAAGAGAAATGTAGACACTGATCAAAGTAGTGAGTTAGATGCCTCTGTACACTTCACAGTTCTGGAAGAATCTGAGTTTGTAAGAAGGATGGAAACCCCAGCTCACCCAGGCACCCCGGGAGAGCTCAGAGGACCCCAAGATTCACCTGAGAGGGTCCACCAGGATTCTGGAAGCCCAGAGAACTTCACCAAGGCTAGGAGAGAACACAGAATACTCCCCCGGGCCAGCTCAGAGAGAGCAGCCCTCAGAGGCCCCAGAGAGACCCCAGATCTCACTCCATGAGATGCCCAGAGAGTGACCTCTCAGAGATCCAAGAGGACACAGAATTTCAGGCAGCTCAGAGAGAAACACCAGAGTGCCCCAGAGAACCAAAGGACCCAGACACCTCTGACAAGTTCAGAGAAAGATCCCAGAGGCCTCAGCCTCCAGCCTACAGAGCTGTAACTTGAGAACCAAGAGAACACAGACACCCCATGACACCTCAGAGAGAAACCCCAGAGGTCCCATAGACCCCAGTACAGCCCAGAAAGAGACCCTAGGAACCCCAGAGACCCCACACCCAGCATACCTCAAGGAGCTGTCCAACATTTTCCCACTGATCCATGAAGCTGTCCAGCGTTTTCCCTATGAATCATGGAGGTGTCCAGCGTATTCCCTATGAAATAAAGATCTGTTCCCCAGATGTCCCAGACACCGCAGAGATCCCAGCCCAAGAGAGAGAGAGAGATCCAGAAGCCCCAGAGACCTCAGACACCCCAGTCCAGCCGAGAGAGAGACCCCAGAGACCGCAGCCTCGGGGGAGACTCTAGGGGCCCCAGAGACCCAAGCCCAGCCCAGAGAGACCCTAACCGTCTGGCACCCTTTCCCGAAGAAGAACGGGCTGAAGCTAACCGGGCCAGAGTGCAGAGAAGAGCATCTCACATCTGGAATTTTACAGAGTCTGCCCTGGTCAACAGACCACACACATTCATTGCTGTGAATTTACTCACAAGACAAAAAAATTGTGAACTCAGTGATCGCTGAGGTCGGTTTACTGATCCGTGACGCACAATATCTTCAGTATTTTTGCTCCCTCATCCTGAGTGCATTAACTTTTTATGTTCACGTCTGTTGGCTAATGACTCCTGGTGGTCACCACAGCTCCGAGCATCACATCTGAGGTCAAAGGAACAAAAGGGGTTCACGCAGGCCGTCTGACCCTTTCATCGGAAAAGGAAAAGCCCTGCACGGCCTCCCCTGAAGGTGCACAGTCCAGAATTCCGTTACACGACTACTCGGCAGGAAGAAAGATGGGAAAAGCAGATGTGTAACTTCCAGTGCTTACGGCAGAGGCGAGGAACGGACCAGACAGCAGTGGGCCAGACAGCAGTGTCTGCTGGGCCTCGACTGAAGTGCGCACACAGCCTCGTCACACCCAGGTTAAACAGAACACACTCGTCTCCCTCTACGAAGACACCCCCCTCTTCCATGCAGTCACTGAATGGAGCAGGATCACTGGGTGACTTTGTCTGCTCTCGTCTGACTGTTCACATGGCTGAAGGATCACTGTCTCTAAACCATTCCCTTCCCACATGTGAAGGAGGAGGAGCTGAGTGACCTCAGTAACACCACCATTAAGAAAAGGGGACGAGGGGGAGCGCCCAAGGGTCGGCAGTCGTCAGCTCTCACAGGACAGAGCCTGTAGTGCCTCTGCAGGCTGGTCTGTGTGCTTCAGGTCAACTGGGCGTAGCCGCAGCTAAAAACCATTCCTGGGAATCGGCTTTAGGCCTGGAGTGTCTCAGCTCTTAGCAGTGACCTCTGAACCCTCATAGTGGACTTGAGGCACTTCTAACACTAGCCCTAGGTGAGGGGGTTCTGCCTTTCGTTCCTAAAACAATTCCCAGTCGCAGAGCTGAAGGCAGACGCCCCTCCACCACACTGTTTCCCACCCTTTCTGGTCTCTAGAGGGGGAGCAGATTTGAGTCACCCCACCTTCTGTGGGCCCCTACTGGAGAGCCGTGAGAAGTGGCCAGCACGGGCCAGTATTCCACAGCTCTCCCAGCATTCGTCTCGGTGCGGCCGGTCTGCAGCTGGCGAGCCTTCCACAGACAGCAGGCACGGCCAGATCGAATGCTTTGCTCTCGTGTTATAACTCGCCTCCTCGTTTTCCTCCATGAGATCTGGAGCTGGGCTGGGCGAGGTGGGCAGAGCTGGTCGACGCTGCCCCCGCCTCTCCTGACCCTTCCCCCACGGTCGCCAACTTGCGGCCATCACTGTTGGCCTCGTGCCTGCCAGCCGGCTGCCCTGCATCCAGGCTTCCGGTCTGCACTGAAGGCACAACGAAGGGAAAGGAGAAGGGAGCCAGCCGCCTGTGCCATCGTCAGGGACGCAGAGCCGGAACTCAGCACACGCCCCTCGTGGCCACTGGCAAGGAAGGATGGGGTTGGCGCGTCCGGCTCCAAAAGCTCAGGGTTGTTTTGCTGGATGCTGGGCACACGGCTGCCCGAGAAGAAAGACAGCAGCAGGACAGTGTGGACAGCAGGGAGGTCAGTAAGAAGACCTGCCACACACCATAAACTTGCAGGAAGCAAAATTAATATTCAGAAGTCATTTGCCTTTCTATACACCAATAACGAGCTGTCAGAAATAAAGAAAACAATCCCATTTACGGTCGCATCAAAAAGAATAAATGCCTAGGAATAAACTGAACTGAGATCAAAGACTTGCATTTTGAAAACAATGAAACACTGAAGAAACAGATTAAATAAAGAAGGTATAAATAAATGGAATGATACGCCATCCTCACAGACCAGAAGAGTTATCATTAAAATGTCTACATTACCCAAAGGGATCCACAGATTCAATGCGATCCCTATCAAAATACCAATGACATTTTTCACAGAACTAGAGCAAATAATCCTAAAATTTACATGGAACCAGAAAAGACTCTGAACAGCCAAAGCAATCTTGAGAAAGAAAAACAAAGTTGGCGGAACCACACTACCTGATATCAAACTGTACTACAAGGCTTTGGTCATCCAAACAGCATGATTCTGGCATAAAAACAGATACACAGACCAATGGAACAGAACAGACAGCCCAGAAATAAACCCATGCTTATATGGTCAATTAATCTATGGCAAAGGAAGCAAGAACACATAATGAGGTAAAGATAGTCTATTCAGTAAATGGTGCTGGGAAAACTGGACAGACACAGGCAAAAAAAAAAAAAAAAAAAAGGTGAAGCTAGGTCACTTTCTTACACCATATACAAGAATAAACGCAAAATGCATTAAAGAATTTAAGACCCAAAACCGTAAAACTCCTAGAAGGAAAAACATAGACAGCAAACTCTCTGACTGCTCTCAGTAATATGTTTTTGGATATATCTCCTTGGGCAAGGGAAACAAAAGAAAGAATAAACAAATGGGACTACGTCAAACTACGAGATTTTGCACAGCAAAGGAAACCACAAAACAGAAAGACAATCTACTGACTATAGGAAGAGGTGGTACATATATTCACTGGAATATTACTGAACCACAAAAAGAGTGAAATCTTGCTGTTTGCAAGAACATGGATGGACGGAGAAGGTATTATGCTCAGTGAAATAAGTTGGAAAGAGAAAGGCAAATACCATATCTCACTCACATGTGAAATCTAAAATACAAAACAAAACTGAAACGCATCCACAGATACAGAGAGCTGACGGTTGCCGGGGGGCGGGGCGGAGGTGCGTGCGGGGGACAGGGAGTAAAGGGAGAAGGGGATTAAGAAGTACAAACTGCCAGGTAGAACATAAGCCACAGGGACGGAATGCTGTGAACAGAGTCAATAACAGTGTAACTATGTACAGTGACACATGGTTACTAAGCAGACTGTGGTGACCACTTTGTAAGGTAGACAAAAGTTGAATCAGTACATTGTAAACTGGAAACACTACTGTATGTCAACTATAATAAAAAATAAATTTTGAAAAAAAAGCTACAGCTGAACAGATGAATGTAAACTTCTGCACAGGAATACAAAATGCCAACAGCCCGAGGACGGGCTGCAGGGACACAGGGCTCGGCAGAGCCACGTGGGGAACGCGAAGGTCTGGGTCAGCTGCGGGCTCAGGCCAGGCAGCCTTCACAGGCTCCTAAGCCTTCCAGCTGCATTACAAGGGTCTCTGGTCCGGAACAGAACAGGAGGGGTCGCCCTGCAGCCCCTCAGAGCTCTGCCCTGGTCTTGCAGCTCCCCAAGAATTTCATTTTGTTCTGGGTATCACCCTGAGCAGGACCAAAACACTGGACCACTCGGGAGGGCGGCACAGTAAGAACTTGGGGAGCTTGTCCCCGAGGACTGGCGGTGGGACTGAGGTGGTGGTCCCTGGAGGAGAAAGCACTCAGAGGCCAGCGTCTAAAGGGACATGGCAGCCAGCGGGCACCTGCCACGCCTTTACATAAATGTGGCCAGCAGGGAGATGGCTGCTGAGGGCAGACAGCTCCGTGTAACAGGCAGGGGGCTGGGTGGCGGGGCTTCCCTGCAGACTGGGAGGACCCGTTCTTGGAGGCGGGTCTCCCAGCAGGGGCTGCGGGGAGGGCTCAGAAGCTCCGCCCAGACCCGAAGTTCTATAGTTGCGAGACCTAAAGGTTCTCAGAAGATCCTAACAGCAATCCCGCCACTCCCCAAAACCCGCTCACAGTGCCCTGCAGCCTACGGCGCTTCCTCATGGCCACCAGCTCACACTTCCTGTGAGGCACACACAGCTGGAGTCAGAGTCCACCCTACAGAAGGGGACACTGAAGCCTCAAGTCGTATGGCTGGGGGTGGCAGAGGCTGAAGCTCGGGCCTCTTGCCTCGCAACCCGCCCGGCCCTGCGCAGCTGTCCAGGGCGAAGCATGCCGACACAAAGCTGGGGTGAGGGTCCCACAGCCCAGGTTCCCAGCCCAGCACCACTTCCTGTGTGACCCTGTGAAATTGTCATCACCTCGTTGGGTATGTGTTTTCTCGTCCCTATGAGAGGAAGGAGGTGTGAGGACCGGCGAGGTCACACTATGACAGCTCCCCTTGACAGGCTCTGAGAAATCTCAGCTCCTTCGCTTTTAGGCAAACGACGTTACATGGAAATGTATTGCCAATCATCAGAGGTCAGTCCGGAAGAGCATTTCTTGGTAGAGTGAAGAAACTCCAACCCCCACCGCTTTTAGGTGAAGCCAGGACAGGGTGGACACGAGCCTGAGCACAAAGAGGCCTGGAGGGTCCGCGTCCAGGCTGAGGACCCCTGTGGACGCTGAGGCGGGCAGAGAGCCCCCCTGCCTGGCTCCCGAGGCCCCTGAGCTAAGGCTGGTCCTCGCCTGAGCCCATCAAACACAGCGTCCCCCAACCCTGCCGAGGCCCAAACCTGACTCGACCCCGTCACCAGATGAGGGTGCTTCCACCCGACGGCGACACAATGACAGCTGACATTTGCAGGTGGCCCCTTCCCCAAGCATTCCCCTGCGTCGCAGCTAGCAACACCACGGCCCAGGTCACAACCCCTGTACAAGGCAACACAGCCGGTCTCCTCTGCTCCGGGCCCAGGTTCCAGCGTCCTGGCCCAGGCATCCAGGAGCAAAGTCCCAGCCCTCCAGCTCGAAGCCTCTGGATGACGTTCCTGGGGCTGCTTCCTCACCCATGAAGTAGGAGGTCACACCTCCTCTGGAGGGGTGGGGGGGCCCACAGGCACGGGACGCGAGAGTCCCTGAGGTCGTTTCCAGGGCGGTCAAGGCAGCTGGACTGACCACCGCCTCCCGGCTCCGGGGTGGTCCGGGGCCCTGCCAGGAGACGCGCTCCGGGAAGCCGGGTGGACGCGGGTCGGGAGGCCGCGGCGGCAGCTTACCTGGTGAGGGCCGCAGCCCCTCCACGAGGCCCTCGGTCGCCGTCTCCTCCACCGCGTGGTAGCGGCTGTGTGGCCGGCCGCATACCTGTGGGGCAAGCAGCGCTGCCTCCCGCTCCGCAGCCAGGTCCAGGCCCTGCTGTGCCAGATGCGCCCGCAGCTGCCGGATCTCGAACTGCAAGAGGAGGGGACCGAGGGTGGGGTTCGCGTCTGGGCGCTGTGCTGGGGGCGGACGGGCTCCCCGAACATTGACTACAAGCACCTCCTCCAGGTAACAGTGTGTCCCGTCTCGCCTGGGGCCCCTCATGAGGCTGTGCTTTGGGGGAGGCCTTGGAGACCGGGTTTGAATCCAGTTCTATATCTAGGCCAAGTGGTGCTTGTCAGTGAAGCTCCAGCAGACGTTTGCCGTGATGACCGGCAGGGACCACGCAGGGCGGTCGCCAACCGGTGTCCTGCACCAGGTGCTCCCTGGGCGCCCCCTGGCCCATCCATCCCCCAGTGACAGCCGTGGGCCTCGTCCGGGAGGAGTCCCGAGAGCTGTGCACGCCCTGGGAGGATGGCCCAGGCCCTGGCCCCGCCTGTCCCAGCTGTACCGCAGGGCTCCCCACACGGAGCCTGGGGAGTGCTCTGGTGCTTCACAAAGGCCTTGGGGAAAGCTGCCCGCCGTTCCGAGGCTGGCTTAGTGTTTTTGTGAGACAGCTTCCAGAGGCCTCTTGGGTTCGTGGCTGGGCTGGCCGTTCGCCCTCGGGGACACTTCCCCACGCCCAGGCGGAAGCAAAGTTTGACTCTGACACTGAAGGGCCCCGTAGGCTCAGCGGGAAGGAGAGCCGTCGCCACCGCCCAGTGTCCAGGGCACACAGTGCAGGCTTCTTACCCCCTCCCGCTCCTCCCTCCCCCACCCCTCCAAAGTCAGACCCACACCTCCAACTTCCCACCGGACAGCAGCACGGGTTGCTCGCAGGAGTCGTAAACCCCAGCTGGCTAAAGCCCCACCACTGCACCCCAGACCTGCTCCTTGGCCTTGCCTTCTGTTTTAGCTGGACCGAACCTGTGATGCCTCCCAGCTCCTTGTTTCCTGCACCCCATCAGACCCTGCCCCAGTCCAGCCCCCACCTGTGGCGCCCAGGCCCCAGTTCTCGCCTGGACCCCTGCAGCCTCTACAGCCAGACGACGCCTTCTCCAGAGGAGCCTAGAGTCTCGGTGGCCCCCTTGTCCACACCATGGGTGGGAGAAAACAGAATCCCTGACCTGGGCTTAGAGAGCACTTCCCTGACACCCCCCCCCCCACCCTTTCTCCCCTTCACTGCCCCCGCGGCGGGCCTCGGGGTTCCTTATACACGTCAAGCCATCGAGCCCTGTTTCGCCTGCACCCTCCGCCCGGCCTGAGGCAGCCACCCGGGGACATCGACCTGTTTGAATTCTCTGCGTTGCCCTTCGGACTTCCTGACGTTGCTTACTATTTTAACGTTTTGGTTTTCTCTTGACAGTGAAACACGGTTAAAGCATTCGCCAACACCGGGGGGCTGGGCAGCAAACTGGCACCCGGGCAAATTCCCAGTATCGGTGTCCACAGGTTTAGTCCCTGGGACCGCTGTTTTTCAGAGGACTGACTCATCAGCCTGCTGCGTGGGGACACACCTCTGGCTGCCTCTGTGCTGAAAGCAGGACAGGGGACCGGGCAGAGGGCCCCGCCTGGGCAGAAAGGCCCGCACGCGATCCTCGTTTTCGGGCCTGCGCCTCTCCCCAGGCCCCAGCCAAACCTAGTGCCCCCGGTTGTCTGTCCCGAGGACAAGCATCGGGCTCTCGCAGGGTGGGGGACTGGGCCGTTGGCTGTGCCCAGACGTTTAGCCGGCCCCTTCCCCAAGGTCGGCTTCGCACTTACCCCTTCCCTCCCAGATTAGGGGTTAGCCCTTCCTCACCGTCCTCCGCAGCCTGTTTCGTGACAAATTCTCCACCCAACTAGATCCATTAGAACTTTCTCATCCACTCTCCATCTTCCCCAAATCCACTGAAATCTCTCTGCTCTGGGAAACGGGTCTGAAAGAGACAGTTTTCTTAACTCTTACGTGTTTCTTTCTTTGCTATCACTGCAGCGGAACTCGGAGAAGCAGACGGGGTTTCTTTAAAGGCCTGAGCTGCAGCATATGCTAACCTCAGAGCTGTAAACACTCCCACCAGGCCGATTTCAAAGGACGGACACGGTGCCACGCAGAACTGGGCCGAACTGTGCACGGCTGGCCCTCGCGCCGGCGGCAGCCCCGGCGCACCAGAGCCGCCTTCGCCCCCCGCAGAGCGCCACTCTGTCGGGGCAGGAGCCTGTCTGTTTTGTGGCCTGGCGCACAGGACGCACTCGGGACATGCCGCGGAAGAAACGGCCCGGCTCTGCAGCTTCTGTCCCCCCTGCAGCCACAGACGGCGCCGAGCGCACCCTCTGCACTCAGCCTCGGCCCGGACCCTGGCCCTCGAGGCCTGGTTCTGCGGCTGGGGTACCGCGGGGTGGCCCGTGCAGGGGAAAGGGCTCGAGCCACCCGCTGGCAGCAAGGTCTCACAGGTCACACGGGGTCCGGGAAGCAACCCTCTGAGCTCTGCGGGGCTGGGGGCCCCTCCTACCCGGGCTGATCTGAACTTCCCTCCCGTGGGTGCACCCGGCCCGCTTTTCCATGGCTGCTCACCGGGGCCGGCAGGCCCAGGCCACTCTGAACAGATGCATTATTAATAACCTGTAATTGATACAGAGCTGCCCATAAGTGTCCCACTGGAATTCAGGCCAGACAGCCAGAGGCCAGGGCTCGCTGAGCCCCAAGCCTACACGTGCACACACAGGCACATACACTAGTGTGTGACCAGCCCCCCCAACCCCCCGCCATGTGACAGTTCTCCATTCGGTCACCCACTCACTATGGAGCCAGGTAAAGCATGGTGAGGGCTATGCTAAAATTCTGCTCCATGTTTTGGAGTGAATGTACCTCTCCCAGCTGGGAAGTGACTCGTGGGTGGCCACAGTGAGGGGGGCCGTATGCAGCACTGCAGGGGACAAATCTCCTGAGACACGCGAGCGTCGGCTCCCGGTGGCACCACTGGCAGAAGAGGCATGGTGTGTCCAAGAGCCAGAGGACTGGACGTAGGGGGAAGGGGCAGGCGGCTCGGGCCTCGCCAGACTCGAGGGAAGCCAGGCTTCCCCTGCAGCCACGGGAAGATGTTTCAAGGGCTTCAGCCTTTATTCAAAGAGCCACGAGCAGCCCCTGGAACCTTGTGGACGGAAGGGCGGAGTGGCGGAGGTGCTGGCGGCAGAGTGGACAGTGGGGTGCCCGGGGGCGGGCTGGGGTGGGAGGCCATAAAGACCAGACTTGGGACTAGGGTGGAGACAGTGGAGAGAGAGAGTTTATTTAGGGGGTGAGTGTCTCTGCGCGGGCACGGACTGGGGCGGGGGTGAGAGGTGAGGGAGAGGGCTATTTGCTTTGGGGACGTATTAGGACAAGCTTTACACCGAGAGGGTGCGGGTGGCTGGATACCTTGGCCCCTGCCCGGGACCTGAAGGTGGGCCAAATCACTGTCAGCACTCGTCACTGGCTGTCAGGAGGTTCTAGCTGGGACTCTCAGAGCCTAGCTCCAGACTCCCCTATACTGAACATGGCCACATGTGCTTCCATAGGGGACTGAAGGGCTGTCTGGGGGTCCTAGGAGATCATGCCCTCATTAGTCAGATAGGTGAACTGAGGCCCTAAGGTAGGAAAGAGGCTTCTGTGCTGGGGGACGGGGTGGGGGTGGGGTAGGCAAGAAAGGCATGGCACATCAGAAGCAAAGTTGGGCCCAGAACCCAGGCCTCAGGCTTCCACCCCACAGGCCCTATGTCACAGAACTGGAACCTTGTGGGTGAGGTGGCGGTGACAGCTCAAACAGAATGCCGGGTTGCTTGACGGAAGCAGGGCTTGGAAAGAGCAGGCGGCCCCCACCCGGGAACAAAGCAGGGGCTGGAGCCTGAGCCCTGGCCTGTCGCTGCCCCGCATTCCGACTGTGGGTCAGGCTCCTTCCTGTTTGGGCCTCGGTATCACTGTGTGCTCAGGAAGGCTCATGGCCCCGCTGACTTCTGAGTCGATGGCCAGCTGCGTGCTGGCCCTGGGGCTCTAGCTGGGAGGCAACAAAGTGCAAGTCGCAGTGAATTCTGGTGCTGGACTGAGGGCCACCCCTGCTCCCCACTGAAACGCCGCAGCAGGAGGGCTGTGTCTGCAGAGAAGGGTAACACTCCAGAACCTCTCAAACGCACCGTCGACACGTGCAGCACACGAGAAGAATTACTAGTCGTGAAAATGATCAGGAAAAAGTGATCAAGTACCAAAACGAAGCGCTTAACAGAAGCCGCCCTATGTAAAAATCTGAGCGAACAGACAGGACTTCACAATAACTATGACTAACGTGTTAAAGAAATAGCGGGGACAATGCATAAAGTGGACGCAGCCTTTCGCTGGAGAAAGACAACCTGAAGGAACCCAGTGAACCCTTCAGAACCTCGGTATACGACACTGGACTGCGGGGCAGCTGCACGGGTTCAACAAGAGACCGGAAACGGCAGAAGCTGGGGATGCTGAATCTGAGTATATTAAAAAAACATAAAAAACTATTAAAAAAACATAAAAACTCACATCCAGAAAAAAAAAAAAAGGAGGAGGACGAGGATACGGGACAGAATAAGGTGTAAGAGAGAGGAGCTGGGATCGCAAGCGGACCCTCGGCAGCTCGACCTTGAAAATGAAAGACGGGACAGAAGCGATGAGGAATCATGGCCAATAACTTTCCAAATCTAATGAAAAACATCAACCCACAAATTCAAGAGACGCAGAGAAGCCCACGCAGGATGGCGAGGAAGATCCCGCAGAGGCTCCCTGCAGCCAGACCACAGAGAACAGAGGGCCGTCCGCTGCCCGGAGGCTCTGCCAGGCTCGCGAGGCCCGGCCCTCTGGAAGGGGAGTTGCCTGATGCCTTCGATGACAAAATGAAGCACGTTTCCCACTGGCGAACTGGCTCACTGTGGGGAAAGGCCATCCTGTGACTTGGGAAGGAAGAAGGCACAGTCACCGCCCTCCCTAATGCACACCGTTAGCCAAGCGTGTCCAGTGAGGGAGCCTGGCCTCACCTGCCGGATGCCCGGGGAAGCCCGTGGGCCCGGGCGTGGCCGGCCCGAGGCGGTGGGGCACACCCCGAGCATCTCAGTCCTTCCTCGGCTGGTCTGTGGAGAGCGCGTCAGGGCCTGGGCCTCATCAGTGCACGCTCGGGCCAGAAGCTCGACGGCATCTGATGCGACAGCAACGGCTCCGCCACCCAGAGCGCCGTCTGCACGGACGGCCCTGCCGCGCGCGACCCCGTCTGCTGGTGGACGGCGCCCGGCGTCTCCTTCCATTAGCTTCGCCATCGCTGGGAACAACAGAAACCAGGAGACGGTTGCAAACTAATGACTTAGGAGCAGGGTGGAGCTGAATCGGACCCTGGCTCCTTTCCGTCACTGTGATAACGACTGGTAGCTGGCCATAAACTTAAATTACGGCAAAAGAATAACAGAAGTTATTCCTCTGAAGGCTAAATAGGCTCGTCACGAAAGCTGTTGACTGTTTTACAAAGCACTTCCGTGTTTGGAAAAAAAACACTTCATCTATGATCACGCCACCCTGAACACGCCCGATCCCGTCTGATCTCGGAAGCCAAGCAGGGTCGGCCCGGTTAGTACTCGGATGGGAGACCACCTGGGAAGACCAGGCGCTGCAGGCGTAAAAAATAAAAAATAAGGGATCGTGAGCTGACAAGGTCCTTGCAGTCTGTGAGCTCTACCAAGGGTTGCCTCACCCAAAAACAAACAAAAAACGCACTTCACGTCCCGCAGTGGAGATCTCAAATGACCCAGGCCAGAAAGGCTACTGTGCTGAGCTGGGGGCTGTGGCCTCTGTTGGAAACGGGGGTGCTCTGGAATGGGCAAGAGGCTCCCTGACAAGCAGGCTGTGACCCCTGTGCCACAGAGGCTGGCGTGGGTGGAGGGAGAGGAACAGGACCCCCACCTGCCCCCACCAGAGAGGCTCATAGCTTGGGGTCAAGATGACCACCTTGTTGCCTCAGGAAGCAGGCCGGGAGGCTGGCACTCGTCCAGGGACGGTCGACAAGTGTGACTGTGTCTCTTGCCATATGGGAGGGGGAGAGGGCAGGGACTGTCGTGAGCCCCGCGGCCTCGTTCCATGGATCAGGTAATGGTGCAGGTGACGGTTTTCTTCTTGGTCACACAGGGCACTGCTGTTAGCATCTAGTACCTCGGCTGTGACTGTGCAGCTTTGTCCCGCCTATGAAATGGGGGCAGAAGCAATACCCCCATTTCAGGCCCTGCCAACAAAAACCTGCGCACAAATCTCTACCCCTTTCCACCTCCTGGCTGAAGGGGGACACACCAAGCACTTGGAAATGGCAGAAGCCACAGAGCACGAGGAGCCTGGAGACCAGAGCGACCACGTGGAGCGGGTCCCCTCGCCTGCCACCCCCTGCCATCCACACTGGGCTGAGACGGAAGCGACACACACTCTTCTACATCAGGCCACTGAGATCTCTGCGTTTGCTGGATGATGCCACTCGCGTTGCTCACCGAACAGTGACTTGCACAGGTGGCCCATCCCTGGGAGAGGTGGGCCCCGAGGCCCCGGGCTCCAGCCCCAGCCCACCCTGGCGATGCACAGCACGCTGGGCAAGCAGCGGCCTCTCTCGGCCTCGGTCTGTCCACCGCTACAGGGGTTAATAACGCCGAGCCTGCCAACCTCTGCCGTCCGAGTTGAAAGAGTGAGCGTAGGTGACGGTGTGTGTGTCAGTGGCCACCAACACAGTGTTTTCACTCTCTCCACGCTGGCCAAGGGACTCGAGTGAGACAGACTCCACGCACATATAGATGTGTGTGTAGACACAGGTAGACCGACGTCGCTCAGCGGAAGCCGCTCCTCACGGCACCCTCGTGATGCCAGCCTTGACTCCCCCATCTTCCCAGGAGGACCTGAGGCCCAGAGCTTAGGGGGAGAGCGCTGGCTGCTGGTGGAGCTGAGGGTGGGGATGCGATCCTGCCAGCTGGACCCCCGTGGAAGGAGCCCCCTCCCATCCCGCCGGGCTGCACGCACGGGACTCCTCTGTCAGGGACCACGCCCCCAAGGTCCACGGTCACCCTTGGGGACTCGGAAGGTCCTACTGGCCTTCTGGCAGGGCGGGCCCTGAGTCGGCCTAGATTAAGCCCCGTGCCCAGGGCCCTCAGGGAGAACGCTGCTGAGGGAGGGCCGCAGTGCCCTCTGTCCCTCCCACACGGCCGACAGGGAAGAGAAACAAGCCCCAACCGTGGGCCAGGTGCCACTGGCATTGTGGGCCGATGGCTGCCGCAAGGCTTCCAGGGCAAAGAGCAGTTACAGTGGGGACTTTAGAGCATGTTTCAGGACTGGAGCGAGAGGCTGGGCCCAGACGCACGTGAAACCTCAGAGGTCATCTCGCGAGAGGAGGTGGAAGAATCTGCCATCGCACGGACTCAGCCGCTGCGTCTAAAACAGCTCTGACTTCTAGCACAGCCAGGACAGAGAAGAAAGTCCCCACCCTCTGCAGGGCACTAACCAGCACCCGCCTCTGGAACCGTCGGTGCACCAGTGAGATTCATGCCTCAGAAGGTTCTGGCTGGGATCCAGGCAGACAGCGAGCTAAAAGTGCGTGGGAAGGAGCTCCCAGCTGAAGGGCTGTGGGAAGCGGGGGCCTGAGGCCGGCCCCTCTTCCATCGCTGGACTGTGCTGTCTTGGATGCCGGCTGCAGGCCAGCCAGGGCTCAGGAATGGTCGGACGGCCGACAGCGTCCTCCTCCCCACGGGCCCCGTGAAGCTCACCTTTCCAGAAGGAATCTAAGGATGAGGTGAGCCCGGGGCTCAAAAGAGATGATGAGAAGGAGGGAAGCAGCGGGTCCTGTGCCCATCAGACCAGAGGCCAGTCTGGGCCAGGGACATGCACTGGAAGGAGCCACCTGAGACCAAGTCTCCCCCTCCGGGGGCCTCAGACTCTGCCACCCACCAAAGCCAGGATGAGCGCGATGCCCTCCAAGGGCCTTCCGCTTGTAACATGAGGCGCTTCTGGGGCATCTGGGGCGCGGCCTGTGTTCGTGAGCAGCCATGTGGCAAAGACGACAGAAGGCACGAGATACTGATGTGTGAGCCTGGCAGACCACGTCGCCCAAGTCTCCAGGGGCACAGGACGAAGCGATTTCAGCTTTCTTAGAAAGCTGAGTGAAAAGGAGTATCTTTACGGTGGACAGATGTGACAAACCGACCTCAGCCAGGTGATCGAGGTCCAGATCAACAGTGACGCCACGCCGACGCTGTGCGCCCGGGTGTGACTGATGAGAAGGGCGTCCACCTGTGGGCTCCCGCCCCCAGCCCCGACTGCACCCTAACCACGAGAATGTCAGAGAAACCCCGGCACAGGGGCGGCCTGCGAACCCCCCAGGGTCATCGGGAACAGGGGTGGGCTGAGGACCTGCAGGATCGAGAGGAGCCTAAGGGGACGTGGAAGCCAAACGGGACGTGGCATCCTCGGTGGCATCGAGGACAGATACAGGACACAGGTAAACACGAGGGAGCCCTGAACAAGGCACGGTTCAGGAATAACACAGCGACCTCCGCTCACTGTGACGGTAGCCGCGCCAGCGAAGGCGTCTTCACGATCTTTCTATCCACCTAAAACTGTCCTGAAATACAGTTGATTTTTAAAGAGAGCTAAGAGGAGGGAAGTGTCGGCAAATATTCACACGGACACGTCCCAGGGGGAGAGCGCGGCGGACGCGGAGGGGGCGTTCCTCGTCCCCGGGCTCCTACACACGCCACTGGAGACCCACGGCACAGGGCGTGAGGCTGGGGGCCAGGCCGACCATCCGGAGCATCGGTGCCACGCACGCAGCAGCCCAGGGGCAAGGGACCTGGCCGCCACGTGCACTCCACCCCCCCACACACACCTTCCCACCTGCTGGGGGTGCATCCCCTCTGTGGTCCCGCCCCACATGCCTGGCAGCAGAGCGTCCCCTGCACACAAGGCGCCGTCCACAGAGCAGCGCCAGTCACCTCCCCTGAGCCCCTACAGAAGACCCTGGCCCCAGTCGCATCTCACAGATGAAGGAACTGAGGGCGGACGAGGGGCGTGAC
Source organism: Pteropus medius (assembly GCF_902729225.1). Classification (NCBI taxonomy): domain Eukaryota; kingdom Metazoa; phylum Chordata; class Mammalia; order Chiroptera; family Pteropodidae; genus Pteropus; species Pteropus medius. Next base: position 6,764,456 of record NW_024355206.1, on the reverse strand, counting down.
TTGGCTGGGGCCCTGGGCATGGAGCAGGACACCGGGCCCCGAGCCCCGGACAGGCCGTCTTCCTGGCCCAGCTGCCTGGCCCACTGGACTGCCCAGCTCGGCCGCGCAGGGCCCGTCACCTGTCTGCGTCTTTGGCAGTTCCTGGAGGGCTCAGGGCACAGCGGCACCTCCTGGACTGTCTGGAGAGCCTGGACGGTGACGGGCCCGGCAGCCGCCGCGGACAGAATTCAACCCCTGCTTCAGAGACCACTGTACCAAGAAGACTCACGACCTGCGCTGGCGCCTTGGCTGGTTCAGGCTGGAGGGCTGACCTGTCGCCAGGCTGCAGTGAGAGAACCTTGGCCTGGGAGTCGGGGCGAGGTCAGGCCCGGCCGGACGAGGCACGAGGGGCCTGAGAGACGCCTTCCCCCTTGAGGCCTCGATTCCCCTTGCCTCCCTCAGGGGCTGGACATGCTCTCTGACCTCGTTAGGCACCACCAGTTTCCTCAGCCCCGGACAGAAGTGGACAGACGTGGACAGAACCAGAGTTGTCACGCCTTACCCCTTGTTCCTGGCAGATCTGCGTCAGCCTCTCCAGCTGCTCGTCTTGGATGACCTTGGCCTTCTCGTACTGCTGGATGGCCATTTCCATCTCCACCTTCACAGGCAGGACGTACGCTGGAAGACAAGACAGCCCCGTGAAGGCCCGGGCGGTGCACGGCTCGGCCTGGGGAGGGGCCGGTCCCGGCCTTCAGCCAGCAGCAGGTCAGGCCCAGGCACAGCTCCTGGACGGTCTGGGGGCAGGGGTCGGGGGACGTCCAGGTGCCTGAGAGCATCCAGAAAGGGCGCGAGGGCTGGACCCCTCCCCTACAGTGAGGACCTCCGTCTCCCTCCCTGCCCGGTGACGGCCCTAAGTCTTGGCTGTGTGCATGGAAAAGGACGGCGTCTTCCAGTCCTGCTGCAGCCACGAGACCACGCTCTGGACACTGGGACGCAAGGGCAGGCGTCGGGCGGAAGCTTCGGGACCCTTCCTCAGAAGGTGGCCAGGGCTGGGGAGGGCGCGGAAGCTCGCTGCCCACGGGAGGAGGGTTGCGGCGCCACTGTGGGAAAAAGGCTGGCAGTTTTTCAAAACGCTAGACAAAGAGTGACCACACGGCCCAGCAAGTCCACAGGCACCTCGGGGAAACAGAACCGCGTCCACAGAAAAACCTGGGCCTGCACGTTCACAGCAGCCCCTGTGGAAACCACCTAAACGCCCGTCCACTGACAACCAACAGAATGCGGCGTGTCTACGCAACGCATACCATTCCGCAGTCACGAGCAATAAGCGCCGACACACACCACGACACGAGCGACCCTGGACACCTCGTGCCTGCCGAGGAAGCCAGACACAGCGACCGCAGGCCACGAGGCGGCGCCCACAGGGAACGTCGGGAGTTGCCAACCTCTCAAGACACAGAGCACACCGGCGGCGGCCCAGGGCTGAGCAGGCCGTGGGGGGCCCCGGCTCACGGGGAGGGCCTTTTCCTTCGGAACGCTATAAATGCTGTAAGCTCGGATGCTGCTGACGTTCGCACAACTGCACGATCATACTGAAGCCACGGAACTGCACTTTGAATGGGTGAGTTTTGCGGTACGTGAACCACGTCTGAAGACATGGCTTTCCTGTGGCCTCCGTGTCTCCTTCCTTCCCTCTTCTTTCTGGCCCCAGTGAGGACGTGACGGCTGGCTCTGGAGCCACCTGCTAGAACTGCGGGGTGACTGCTGAGCAGGCTTTGTGCCACAGAGCAACGGCAGGGGTCTGGGACCCTGACCACGGAGTGCCGCATGGGCCTGGACCGTCGCCGGCGGACTGGCGCGGGGGAGAAGCCAGCCTCCGCGGTGCCGGGCCTCTCGGCCCTGCTACAACTCGCACACACGCCGGGGCCAGAGAAGCGACTCTGCCCTGCAGGCTGCACGCTCTCCCGGCCAGCGAGGCCCCGTCCCCGCCGCTGGGAAGTCCTCTGGGCTCGTCGGAAGCCTTGGTACCAACTCCTGCCCCAACCCCGGCCTCTGCCCTCCACTCTGCTCTCACCTCCCAGAACCCGCCTCCGGGCCCTGCAGAAACCGCGGGCACGCACACCTCCCGCAGTGCGCCTCTCCCAGGCTCTGTGTCCCCCCGCGGCCCCTCAACCCCCAGCCGCCCGACTGCCACCTGTGCCCTGGCTGCTGCACGGATCGTGAAGTGACGAGACATCGGGACTTCTCTGTTCGCTGCCAAACCTGAGGGCAGCCCACGTGTCCCCAAGACCCGTCTCTAGGCCCCACGCAGCCACCGCCTCCTCGGGTCTGAGCTGCAGTCAGCTCACGCCCAGGGCAGAGCGGCGGGTTAGCGCCCTCGCTTCCTGCAGTGCAGCCCCAGCGGGAGGCTGGCGTGCCGGGAGCAGGAGCAGCTGGGACGAGCTCCACGCGGGACTGTCCAGGCCCACCGAGCGGGGTGTGCAGCTGCAGAAGTAGGCGAGGAGGCGTGGTTTCTGCCCAGCGGGGTGGGCCCGCTGGAGGACAGGGCGCAGGACAGGGCCCTGCACAGATAGGGGTGGTCAACAGCTGGGCGGGCACTGGTGGCCTCTGGGGTCCCAGCGCCACCTCTGGCTCAGAGCCTGCTTTGCTGTATAACCATCAACCTTCTTGGTCTCAGTTTCTTCATCTGTCCAGTGAGAGGGATGGACTGGACGACCTCCCAGAGAATTCTGGCTTGGGCCTTCCAAAGCTGGGTCCAACCGCACCCCTGCGTAAGGAAGGCTCCAGACCAGAGGCTCCCTGACAGCACGCCAAACCCCAGTGTTTACAGGGTGTGACATGAGAGTGGGGACCAGGGGGAGGGTGCCCAGTCCTGGGGATCGGAGACCCCAGAGGCCATCCTTCCTGCCTTGTACCCACTGGGCAAATACTGTTGGGGTGTCCTCACGGCCAGTTTCTGTCCTTTGCGACCAAAATCCAGGGCTGCAGCGACGTCGCAGCCTCCGTGCTGCACAGGTGAGCTCGGTGTGATCGCAGCGACGGACTCCCCCAGTGCTCTGGAAACTGCTCCAGAGGCTGCAAGGTCCTTAGCGATGCCGTCGGGGGCAGGGGAGCAGGCAAAGAGGTGGGCTCTGGGCCCCTCACTCCACGTCAAAAACAGCTCTACTTTCTAGTTATTTCAATCCATTTTTCACACAGATAAATATCTGCATAAGATTTTGCAGAAGGGCTTTGCTACTAAAAAAAAAAAAACCCACAAAATCAAAAAATAAAAACCGAAAATACTTGGGAACCGTCGTCTAAACGACCTCCCTGTCGTGCCTTGTCCCTCCATGGCCCCCTGGCCTCTGGCCTCCTAGGTCCTAAGAGGTGGACCAGCCTGTCCGCGGGTGGCTCTGTACCACCCGGTACCCCACACTGCTCCTCGGAGACAAGCTTTCTCGTTTCCTCTGAGGAGCACACTCTGGTCTGTCACCACCTTCCGGAAACGTGAGCCAGCGGCCAAGGCCCAGCTCTCCAGGTGAGACCGGAGCAGCGGGCGGCCTCTGCCCGAGGCAGCACAGGCAACAAAGGGCAGAGCCCTGACGGTGGGTCCCAGGGGCGGGAGCAGCTGTCACTGGAGCTGATGGGAGCTGGAGCTGAAACCAAGCACTGCACTGACGCTGGCTGTCTGCAGGCCGGCAGGTCTGCAGGACGCCCAGCTCGTCCTCGGTGGACACGGAAAAGAGACAGACCCTGCAGGGAGCAACGCCTTGGCCGGGGACCTGGACGAAGTCAGTGGGGCAGGGCAGACGTGCGGCGGGTCTTCCACACGCCAGGCCCTGCCATCAGCTCTCAGGTGAAGGGCCGCCATCCAGGCAAACAGTAAAGTTGCGTCAGATGAGGACGTGACCTCTGAACGCAAGCGTCTGCGTGTGGCTCTGGGCCGCGTGTGAGCTGCTTCTGAACACCTGTCACTGAAGGAGCAGCCCGAGCCTCCCCCGCCAGCTCCGACGCGGCCCGGGCGACCTCTCGCCTGCTGTGTCGCAGGGCCTCTCTCCCCTCGGCTGAGAGCTCCGGTTTCCGGAGCAGCCACCTGTCACCCCGCCGGCCCTGCTGACCCCTTTCAGGCCACTCACCATCAATGACCCTCTTCACCCGCCAGATCCGCAGCATGATGATGAGGCTGATGGCGTCCCAGGGGCTCCGGGGCCCGTTGGCCACAGTGGATGCCACCATCGGGGCCACAGACAGGATGATCACCGCCCCGTCAAACACCTGGCAGAGGAGGCGACTTCAGTGCCCTGGGTCGTCCTGAACGTCCCCAACCAGAGACCAGGCCAGGCCAAGGGGCTGCTTCTGGTCCACTCCTCCTCCTGTCCACCCATCGGAGGCCCCCACCCGCTGCCCCTCAGCCTTCCTGAGCTCCTCGGAGCCACACCCCCAAGCACTCTGCTCCACATTGTGCCCCATCTCAGGATGGGCCCGCAGTCACACTGAAACCCTCACATCAGTGGGGCTGAAGGCAGCACCCTCCTCCTGGGCAGCAGGTGCCCAGAGCCCACCTCCCGTCTCGATCCGCAGGGAGGCGGGGTGAGAGGGAGCGGCGCAGCCTCTGTGGTTCAGCCCTGACCTGCCACCTGCTGCTCCAGCCTGGCCTTGCCTGAGACCTGCGCAGGCCCGGCCCTCTGTCTACTCCCAGTTAAAGGGGCTAAAAGTGGGTGGGAGCTGAGTGGGGAGTGGGCAGTGGAGACGCCTTGCGCTGTGTGACAGCCGCACCCCTACCTAGAGCACCCGTCCACCCCCGTTCAGGAGGCAGAGCAGCCGGCTCGCTCTGAGACCCCAGGCTGAGCAGCGCCTCTGCCGTGTCGGCTCAGCTCTCGAACCGTGGGGCCACTTCAGGGCGGACTCACGTGTTTCAAAACATCTGAAAGCTTTGTGAAGGGACCAAAAATAAGCGAGAAGTCTGCAGAACCTCACTGGGAACTAGACGTCCCTTTGCTGGGCACTTTCTCAATCTGCCGCCCACCGCCCTCCGGAGACCCCTGCATTGACTGTGGGGGCAGCACCCCAGCACCAGCTCCCAGCCCAGGACGGACGGGACGGTGACGGCTCCCGGCATCTGGGGTAGCTGGCTTTGGGGGTGGGCGCTGCTCCTTACCTCTATTTTGTTCTCGATGTAATCCCAGATCCCGAGCACCACAATCCGGAGAACGGTCTGAGGAGAGGAAGCGAGACAGGAAGTTCTGGTCACTGCCCCCGGAACCCAGGAACACGGTCCAGGCCCCCTGGAACGATGCTCGGAGCCGGCCTCCCTCTCCAGGGTCATCTCCTGCACCCATCGCACCATGGACCACTTGCAAACACAAACACGCAAGCCCTTGCTGCTCGGGCCTGGACTTGGCTCGCTGCGGCCTGCCCAAGACTCCCTCCCCCATCTCTTCCTATACAACAGCCGGGGCTCGGGCACGGCCACCCAGCTGGACACGCTACTTCCCAGACTCCCCTGCGGCCAGCAGTGGCCACGCAACCCCATTCGGGCCAAGGCCTGAGCAGAAGCCCCATGCACAGCTTCTGGGCTGTGTGAGTCAGGGGTCAGGCCCCCTTCCTCCTTTCCTCCCCCAAGCCCGAGGCTGTGGGGGGTGGAGCCGTGCTGGCGAGCTGTCTCCCGTGAGGGAGACGGGGTGGCAAGACAGGAGGATGCCAGCCCCACCGGCCACCAGCCACCACGTCAGCGTTGCCTGTGTGCAGAGCCAGGCCTTCGAGGAGGCAGGGTGAAGCCTGCCTGGTGCTGTGCAGTGTGCTCGTTACGGCGACTCGGCCGGTGGGCTGACCAGCACGGCCCTTTCCCCTCTCTCTACCCTCCCTGTCCTCTGCCCTCGGCTCCGACGTCGCCCCCGTGAAGCTCTCCCACAAGTCCCGGGCTCAGTGCCTCTTCCCTTGGAGCTCCTACGGCCCCTGGAACGTCACCCCCTCTCCAGCACTCCACTGAACCTGTGCTGACTACGTGCCTGACCCCCTTGAAGGCTCAGGAGACACTGTCTAACCCCTCTCCTTTGCCCTGGCGCGGGCAGAGGACAGACGCCGTGAGGTTCACGGTGAAGCACGCGTGAATGGCCAACCCTTAACACCCTGGGCAAGTCACTCCAATGCCGCTGCCCCAGGCAGGGTGTCCTGGCGCCCTGCCTGGGACCAAGACGAGTCACTCACAGTCATCCACTGTCAAGGACAGGTCTGAATCCCTCACGTTAAAGCTGGGGCAGCAGAGGCACACAGACGGACAGTGACTCGCCTAAGGCCACAAAGCGAGTCAGTGGCCAAACTGGCGTTCTCGTCAGACACTGAGGGGACACAGATGCACCCTCAACTCTCAGAGAACAAAGCACATCACCACCCTCGTGCCTGTCTGATGATGGAGCTCACCAGGGACCCCCAGGAGGAGCAGCAGGCAGGAGAGGAGCCCCTCGTGGACCCAAAATCTTGGGGTGGCTGCGGATGCGGGAAAACAAGGCCCTGGCCCAGTGTGGTTTGGCAATGGCCCTCGCTGGGCGCACGGCCCAGCTAACAGCGCCCGGGCTCCCTCAAGACCCAGGGCAGCTCTGGGAGGCCGTGTCAGGGAGGAAGTAGCCCTCACAGCTGCCGTTAAAAGGAGCCTGGGTCCCCTGACCCCTGGCCCTTCTCCCGAGAGGAGCCCCGTCACTGTGAGCAGCACACAGGCCCTCTGGGGGGCGCAGGGTGGGGGGACCTCTCCAAGCCTGCTCGGGTCCCGGGGTCCCGGGCACCTGAGACGCGGAGAAGCCGGCTGCCTCGTCAGGAGAGCCCCAGCCCCTCGGCTCACACAGGGCAGGGTGCGCCGGGCGGGGACTCCCGTCACCCCCCGTTACTGCTGCACCCCACCCTCATGGTCTTCGACAAGGTCCCTAATCCTGGGTGCAGCCATTCTCCCCAGCCCCCCGCTCTCCCCTCTGCCCCTCCCCAGCTGGGTGGGAGCAGGAGCAGGTGTGGGTCTGAGGCTGACGTCCGTCTGCACAGGGCTCGTCTGTGCAGGTGGCTCGTCTCAGGCAGTGGCAGGGAGGGAAGGGCAAGTTAACGTCGGGTGGTCAATTCTGAAAAGCCAATAGAACCGAAGTACAGGGACGGAGGGAAGAGCCACAGCACCTGGTTAGACATCCCCATTGGCAGCCGCAGACACGTGGCACATGTTCCAAGGTCTGCGTCCAGGGGACATCTGGCCACGGCCCAGGTGTTGGTAGAGGGGAACGGCGGGGAGGGGCAGAGGGGCCAGGGCATGCAGGGCCCTTAAAGGGGTGGCAGGCTGGGAGGGGGCTCTGTCCTGGAGGCCGAGGCAGCTTCGGGGCGATGGTCTCAGCGAGCTGCTTGGGACGTTCCCGGGACCTGCCCCTCGGTCTGAGCCTCGGCCCAGGCTCGTCAGCTGACTCCACAGGCCACAGGGGCCGCGGCCGAATGCTCTGTGCCTCCTGCTCCCCACGCAGGGTCCTGGACTGACGCGCCGGGCTCCACGACCGCATCACAAAAGGTGTCTACCCCACACCTCCGCCCACATCACCGCTCTCCAGAGTGTCTCCCACTCTGCTCTGGGACCCGGGGCCCGTCCCTCGGGGTGGCGGACCCCTGCTGCTGTGAGCTGTGTGCGTGTGCACGCCCCTCCCCAGTGTGCTCTGCCTTTCTCCTGTGCTTGCTGACTGCACTGAGAGGCCCCTGGTGTCCGGGGTGGGCTAACGTGGGCCCGTGGCCATGGGGGTAGGGGGCATGGGTACAGAGGGGCAGTGGCCAGCTGACTTGGGCCAGCTGCCCGCTCTGTTAGGAAGAATGGGATTTCCATATAAACTCCAGACAGCATGAAGTCCAGTCTTCCCACCTTCCCCAGGAGACCTGCTGCAGCAGCCCCCCGAAACGCAGGCCAGGGTGTCACGGTGACAGCTGGGAACTGCTCAGAAGTGTCCCTCGCCCCATGCAAAGGCAGAAGGATGTGCCAGGATTCTGGTCTCCACGCTCGTCAGTCCCATGAGGTTCTCTGCTCCCACTAAAACCCAGCACCCGGGAGCTGTTCCCTCTGACCTCACAGGAAGCATATGGACGTGGCCTGACCAACCAGCTAGCGACGGTGAAGGGCACCCACACTCCCCGATCGCCCACTGCAGACACATGTCCCTCTGCTCGCACGGAAGGGGCATAGCTCTCAGCCTAGCCAGACCCCGGACACCCCGCAGCACCAAGTCCACTGCCCAGCCCTGCAATTACCTTTTCCGCCCGGAGGGAGGCCACGGTGCACCCAGCACCACGGCAACAGTGCCCTCACTGTTCTCCCCACCTCCAGGCCCCGGCCCCTCACTGACCACACGAACGACTGGCTCTCCCGCGACGCACAGTCTCGCCTGCACGACGGCATCGCCCACCCTTCACCTGGACACCACCTGCTCATCCTCTGGGACAGCTCGGGGCCACCTGCCGGGGCCCAGCCTCCCTGGTGGGTCACAGCTGCTCCCCACTGCATCTCAAGCACGAAACTCGGCTCCCTGTTTTGCGTTTCCCTTGCTGCAGCCTCGAGGGCGCACGGAAGGCCTGACACCCACAAATGTCTAGACGATAAAGCGTGGTCTCTCCGGACAGGACCCCAGGACCCAGTCTTTACTCACCTCTGAGAAGAACACGGAGAGGATGGCCAGACTGATCCAGTGAATTACACCAGCAAACTGGAACGCGCTGGAAACTGAAACACACAGTAATGGGGGCCGCTTTCAGGAGCAAGGACTCGAGTGCATCGGTCGAGGGGCTCCCCAGCCTGGGACACAGGGGCTCGTGTGGACGTTTCGATCTGGATGACTCGGGCCAGAGGACTCGCACGGCGGCTCTAAGTGGCACGTGCGACGGCGGTGAGGGGGACGCCGTCCTCTCCCTGGCCAGCCCCCCACCTCCGCCGGCCGCCGCTCTGAGTCCTAGCTCTGCCCCTCGGCCTGACGGGCTCTGCGTCCTGGGAAAACGGCAGAGGGGCCCACGGGAGGCACCGTGGCTTCTGCGCCCGGACGGGCAGCACGTCAGGTCCAGATGAGCTGCCGCAAGTCCCCACCACGGTTCGTCCCCCGGTGCCCTGCATGCTGGTGGGGCCACGGCAAGCTCACTGCGACCTTTCACTCTGAACAGTGAGAGGAGAGGCGGCAGTGGCAGCCAGGGTGTCTCAGAAAGCAGGCAGAAGGGAGGACTGGAAGGAGGAGCTGACGGTTGGGGACACCGGCCTCTTGAAAGTGGCACAGTGAGCAGCTGGGGTCTGCTGTGTTTCTCGGTTGTTGCACTGGCCTTCCAGACACCAGAGTGTCTGCGGGGAAGAGTGGTCGGCCACGGACGGCTGCCACCCACCTGCCACCGAGCAGCCCTTGGGGTGGACGCATTGGTCTGGAAGGCCCGTTTACACACAGGAGCCACGGCCAGCGCCTTGCCCGGGGAGGGCCCGAGGCTCAAGGCAAGGGCCAGGTGGGCTTTGAGAGAGGACAGGCCTAAAAGAAATAGCGCAGGGCACCCTAGGGCAGAGGGGCCCACACGGGCTGCAGGGCTGCTGCAGAGAACACGCCAGCCTGGCCCGGCCTGGCCCAGCACGCAGCTCGAAGTCCCCTGGGGGCCAGAAAAACGCCGGGAGCCGGGAGGGCAGTCTGGCCCTGGGGAGCGGAAAGCAGGCCCCGGAGTGTGCTCGGGGAGAAGGGGCGGTGCACGCTCCCGGTGGGGGCTTCTGGCCCCTGGCATGGGGCTGACGTGACCCTTGAAGATGAGCCAGGAACTGCCATGACCCCTCCCATGCCAGCCACATGAATACCAGTGGCAACCGAGAGGCCTAGTCCCACGTGACTCCCAGGTGGTTCTGAAAGTATAAGCTCTCTCATTATTTCACAAATGAATTCCTGTGCCTTTTTTTACGGTTTGCTTTCAAAGAGCCATAAATCTCATTGTGCGTTTTATGGAATTTAAGATGCCTTTTATGAGCTGCTATTGGATCTCCCAACAAAATCGATCTCCTGGATACTTAATTTTAAGCAACATTCCTGTGTCAGCCAGGTTCTCGGTCCCACTCAACACCTGTCGCAGCCGGAGAACTGAGTGCCCGGGCGTACCCAAGGGAAGGACGGCCTCCGTCACGGTCAGACTCAGAAAAAGCAGCCGCGCAGGCGTGCGGGAGGGGAAGCACGCAGCGCGGTTTAACTGAAGACAGGCTGAGCGTAACCCGGTGCTGGGGACTTTATGCCCAAAGATGTTTTCACTGGAACCAAGGGGCCACCAGCTGCACACGATCCAGCGAGGCTGATCGGACAAAAGTCACTCTGTACTCCCATCATTCTTAGAGTTGGGACGCTGGTAGG
>NW_024355206.1:6630752-6754120 GCF_902729225.1 Pteropus medius | reverse complement strand
ACCCTCAACTCTCAGAGAACAAAGCACATCACCACCCTCGTGCCTGTCTGATGATGGAGCTCACCAGGGACCCCCAGGAGGAGCAGCAGGCAGGAGAGGAGCCCCTCGTGGACCCAAAATCTTGGGGTGGCTGCGGATGCGGGAAAACAAGGCCCTGGCCCAGTGTGGTTTGGCAATGGCCCTCGCTGGGCGCACGGCCCAGCTAACAGCGCCCGGGCTCCCTCAAGACCCAGGGCAGCTCTGGGAGGCCGTGTCAGGGAGGAAGTAGCCCTCACAGCTGCCGTTAAAAGGAGCCTGGGTCCCCTGACCCCTGGCCCTTCTCCCGAGAGGAGCCCCGTCACTGTGAGCAGCACACAGGCCCTCTGGGGGGCGCAGGGTGGGGGGACCTCTCCAAGCCTGCTCGGGTCCCGGGGTCCCGGGCACCTGAGACGCGGAGAAGCCGGCTGCCTCGTCAGGAGAGCCCCAGCCCCTCGGCTCACACAGGGCAGGGTGCGCCGGGCGGGGACTCCCGTCACCCCCCGTTACTGCTGCACCCCACCCTCATGGTCTTCGACAAGGTCCCTAATCCTGGGTGCAGCCATTCTCCCCAGCCCCCCGCTCTCCCCTCTGCCCCTCCCCAGCTGGGTGGGAGCAGGAGCAGGTGTGGGTCTGAGGCTGACGTCCGTCTGCACAGGGCTCATCTGTGCAGGTGGCTCGTCTCAGGCAGTGGCAGGGAGGGAGGGGCAAGTTAACGTCGGGTGGTCAATTCTGAAAAGCCAATAGAACCGAAGTACAGGGACGGAGGGAAGAGCCGCAGCACCTGGTTAGACATCCCCGTTGGCAGCCGCAGACACGTGGCACATGTTCCAAGGTCTGCGTCCAGGGGACATCTGGCCACGGCCCAGGTGTTGGTAGAGGGGAACGGCAGGGAGGGGCAGAGGGGCCAGGGCATGCAGGGCCCTTAAAGGGGTGGCAGGCTGGGAGGGGGCTCTGTCCTGGAGGCCGAGGCAGCTTCGGGGCGATGGTCTCAGCGAGCTGCTTGGGACGTTCCCGGGACCTGCCCCTCGGTCTGAGCCTCGGCCCAGGCTCGTCAGCTGACTCCACAGGCCACAGGGGCCGCGGCCGAATGCCCTGTGCCTCCTGCTCCGTGCCTCCTGCTCCCCACGCAGGGTCCTGGACTGACGCGCCAGGCTCCACGACCGCATCACAAAGCATTGTCTACCCCACACCTCCGCCCACATCACCGCTCTCCAGAGTGTCTCCCACTCTGCTCTGGGACCCGGGGCCCGTCCCTCGGGGTGGCGGACCCCTGCTGCTGTGAGCTGTGTGCATGTGCATGTGCACACGTGCGCGTGTGCACGCCCCTCCCCAGTGTGCTCTGCCTTTCTCCTGTGCTTGCTGACTGCACTGAGAGTCCGGGGTGGGCTAACGTGGGCCCGTGGCCATGGGGGTAGGGGGCATGGGTACAGAGGGGCAGTGGCCAGCTGACTTGGGCCAGCTGCCCGCTCTGTTAGGAAGAATGGGATTTCCACATAAACTCCAGACAGCATGAAGTCCAGTCTTCCCACCTTCCCCAGGAGACCTGCTGCAGCAGCCCCCCGAAACGCAGGCCAGGGTGTCACGGTGACAGCTGGGAACTGCTCAGAAGTGTCCCTCGCCCCATGCAAAGGCAGAAGGATGTGCCAGGATTCTGGTTTCCACGCTCGTCAGTCCCATGAGGCTCTCTGCTCCCACTAAAACCCAGCACCCGGGAGCTGTTCCCTCTGACCTCACAGGAAGCATATGGACGTGGCCTGACCAACCAGCTAGCGACGGTGAAGGGCACCCACACTCCCCGATCGCCCACTGCAGACACATGTCCCTCTGCTCGCACGGAAGGCCTAGCCAGACCCCGGACACCCCACAGCACCAAGTCCACTGCCCAGCCCTGCAATTACCTTTTCCGCCCGGAGGGAGGCCACGGTGCACCCAGCACCACGGCAACAGTGCCCTCACTGTTCTCCCCACCTCCAGGCCCCGGCCCCTCACTGACCACACGAACGACTGGCTCTCCCGCGACGCACAGTCTCGCCTGCACGACGGCATCGCCCACCCTTCACCTGGACACCACCTGCTCATCCTCTGGGACAGCTCGGGGCCACCTGCCGGGGCCCAGCCTCCCTGGTGGGTCACAGCTGCTCCCCACTGCATCTCAAGCACGAAACTCGGCTCCCTGTTTTGCGTTTCCCTTGCTGCAGCCTCGAGGGCGCACGGAAGGCCTGACACCCACAAATGTCTAGACGATAAAGCGTGGTCTCTCCGGACAGGACCCCAGGACCCAGTCTTTACTCACCTCTGAGAAGAACACGGAGAGGATGGCCAGACTGATCCAGTGAATTACACCAGCAAACTGGAACGCGCTGGAAACTGAAACACACAGTAATGGGGGCCGCTTTCAGGAGCAAGGACTTGAGTGCATCGGTCGAGGGGCTCCCCAGCCTGGGACACAAGGGCTCGTGTGGACGTTTCGATCTGGATGACTTGGGCCAGAGAACTCGCAGGGCGGCTCTAAGTGGCGCATGCAACGGCGGTGAGGGGGACGCCGTCCTCTCCCTGGCCAGCCCCCCACCTCCGCCGGCCGCCGCTCTGAGTCCTAGCTCTGCCCCTCGGCCTGACGGGTTCTGCGTCCTGGGAGGCACCGTGGCTTCTGCGCCCGGACGGGCAGCACGTCAGGTGAAGATGAGCTGCCGCAAGTCCCCACCATGGTTCGTCCCCCGGTGCCCTGCATGCTGGTGGGGCCACGGCAAGCTCACTGCGACCTTTCACTCTGAACAGTGAGAGGAGAGGCGGCAGTGGCAGCCAGGGTGTCTCAGAAAGCAGGCAGAAGGGAGGACTGGAAGGAGGAGCTGACGGTTGGGGACACCGGCCTCTTGAAAGCGGCACAGTGAGCAGCTGGGGTCTGCTGTGTTTCTCGGTTGTTGCGCTGGCCTTCCAGACACCAGAGTGTCTGCGGGGAAGAGTGGTCGGCCACGGACGGCTGCCACCCACCTGCCACCGAGCAGCCCTTGGGGTGGACGCTTTGGTCTGGAAGGCCCGTTTACACACAGGAGCCACGGCCAGCGCCTTGCCCGGGGAGGGCCCGAGGCTCAAGGCAAGGGCCAGGTGGGCTCTGAGGGAGAGCGGGCAGCAGGGAACGCTCCCAGGGGACAGGCCTAAAAGAAACAGTGCAGGGCACCCTAGGGCAGAGGGGCCCACACGGGCTGCAGGGCTGCTGCAGAGAACGCGCCAGCCTGGCCCGGCCTGGCCCAGCACGCAGCTCGAAGTCCCCTGGGGGCCAGAAAAACGCCGGGAGCCGGGAGGGCAGTCTGGCCCTGGGGAGCGGAAAGCAGGCCCCGGAGTGTGCTCGGGGAGAAGGGGCAGTGCACGCTCCCGGTGGGGGCTTCTGGCCCCTGGCATGGGGCTGAAGTGACCCTTAAAGATGAGCCAGGAACTGCCATGACCCCTCCCATGCCAGCCACATGAATACCAGTGGCAACCGAGAGGCCTAGTCCCACGTGACTCCCAGGTGGTTCTGAAAGTATAAACTCTCTCGTTATTTCACAAATGAATTCCTGTGCCTTTTTTTACGGTTTGCTTTAAAAGAGCCATAAATCTCATTGTGCGTTTTATGGAATTTAAGATGCCTTTTATGAGCTGCTATTGGATCTCCCAACAAAATCGATCTCCTGGATACTTAATTTTAAGCAACATTCCTGTGTCAGCCAGGTTCTCGGTCCCACTCAACACCTGTCGCAGCCGGAGAACTGAGTGCCCGGGCGTACCCAAGGGAAGGACGGCCTCCGTCACGGTCAGACTCAGAAAAAGCAGCCGCGCAGGCGTGCGGGAGGGGAAGCACGCAGCGCGGTTTAACTGAAGACAGGCTGAGCGTAACCCGGTGCTGGGGACTTTATGCCCAAAGATGTTTTCACTGGAACCAAGGGGCCACCAGCTGCACACGATCCAGCGAGGCTGATCGGACAAAAGTCACTCTGTACTCCCATCATTCTTAGAGTTGGGACGCTGGTAGGACTTGGGAGAAACCCTGAATGTGGAGGCTGCAGTTAAAGGGACTGGGGACATTTGAGAAATCAAATCCAAGATGAATGATGGGTCGGGAGTGGCTGGACCTATGGTCCTGGGTGTGGCCAACGGCAGGAACGGAAAGGTCCAGCTTCTGAACCGGGGAAATGTGGGAACCAGGAGCTCTACAGAATGACTCATCACTCACCCAGAGCCAAAAGTCAGCCCTCCCACCCCAGGGCACCAAACAGGGGTCCGCAAGGGTGGGGGCAGCAGGCGGGCCCTCCGCGGAAAGCCAAGCTGCCGTGAAGTCCAGACGAGCCTCCGGCCATCACGAACCGTGACCCAGGACGAACAGCACAAGGACCTACGGTGGGAGCACAACTGGCCCCCTGGGCGAGTGGACTGGTGGCCTTTAGTCCCAGCCTCAGGACTTCCCGCCTGGCAAGGCTCTAACTTACCAAAACCTAATTCCCTTGTCTAGAACATGAATGACTCCGGCCTCGCCCGCCTCACAGGGCTGCTAGGCTCAAACGTACAGAAAAGGGCTTTCTGAACGGTCACGTTACATGCGAGTGACACCGCCCACTTATACTGGACAAAAACACAGGGGATCAAGTTGTCACTGGCTACCGTCGTGAGCTACGCCGAGGTGACACACCTCCACACGTGGGAACTCTCATTAAGCTACGGAAAAGTCTGACCTGGAAAATTCCAAACGGAAACAATTTGTATAAAGTGCATACGGGGGTCCCCAACACCTGTATCTCCTCGGGTCTGGACAGTGGAATGCGGGGAGGGGCACGAAAGTGGCCACACTGGGTGGAGAGGGACGAAGTGATGCTGGGGGTGACAGAAGCTGCCAGGAGCCCTCCCTGGCGCGGGCCCCCTGGTGGGCGTGCGCTACACACCGACACCACGCGTGGGCCACGTGCATCCGCCCCGCTACTCACACTGGAGAAGCTTTACGTCGATCAGCAGCTCCAGGGTCAGCAGCGTCACCACCAGCACTACACAGGCCACCAGGAGGCTGTTGACACTGGCACTGAGCAGAAACACCTGCCACGCGGCCGCTCTCTTCCCGCAGCACGGCTGCAGCCAGGCGGACCTGCGGGCACGAAGCGCAGCGGCGTGAGCGGGGCCGCCCCTCCAGGGCCCTGCCCTCGACCCCCTCACCACGCACCCCGTCCACGCTCACGGCCTCATGCGGGGGGCCGCGCTGCGCTCAGCCCCTGCCCCGCCCCGCGCTCCGGTGTCCTCCTCTCTAACGGATGTGGAACCAGCTTGCGGGCAAGGCTGAGGGTCACGGCAGGCAGGGGGCCCGTCTGCGCGGGCCACGAGCACAGAACGGTGCTGAGCAGTAGGCTCCCGCGCCGTCAGAGCCGCACACCGGCTCCGCATCCCGGAGCCCTCAGCTGACCTCCGCACGTGCTCAGTAATGGCCCGAACACTTGCCATCACCCGTACCTCCTGTCCCGAGGGAGCAGTCTGCCGAACCCGGTGCCTACCCCCCCAGATCTGAAGGGTGCTGCTGGGGGGGGGGAGGGCTCTGCTACGGAGGTGCTCCCTTCTCCCCAAAGAGCAGCGTGAATGCCTCAGAGAGGAGATTCTTCCTCCCATGTCATCCAGGGGAGCTTGAAGGGGCCCCCAGCTGCTGGAAGGTGGGGCAAAGCTCTTGGCTCTTCAAGAAATCTGGTAGAAAATGCTTATTCCAAGTTTTTCTGGATGTTTTCTAAAATCCCTGGGAAGAAAGGCCCTGTCCTCAGTTCTGAGGAAACGCAAAGACTGGGGTTCGGTCTCCAGCCTCTAGAACCTGGTCCCAGGAAGGGCTTCGCGGATGAGAACAGCAAGAAGGCACCCAGGTGGCGAGGAAGGGGCTGATGTGAGCTGCGCATGGCCTGAGAGGGTGGGGGTTGGGACAAGGAGACCAGCCAGGCCAGAAGAAGAGGGGGTCTTCGCTGAGGGACACACGGGAGATGGGGGGAGGACAAAGCAGAGTGGGGTCCAGGGTGTGAAGGCCATGGACGAATGCCTTTGTCACTCACTGCAGGTGACTTTCAAAGTCCACTGCACAACCACCTCTCTAGTCTCTCCCAGGCTCACGTGGGCCAATCCACAGCACACGAGAAGCCATAGGGACACCCCTAAACTGATACCACACGGAGCTCCGCAGGGCTGCCACATAAAAATACGGCACATCCAGTTAAACCTCAGATAAACAATGACCGATATTCTAGTATAAGTATGTCCCAAACCTTCTGTAGAGTACACTTACACTGAAAAATTATTCTGTGTTTACCTGAAACTCACGTGTAACTGGGGGTCCTGGGTTCTTTGCCAAATCTAGCAAATCCTAAGCTCAGAGCAGAAGGGTCTGCAGGAGGCCTGGTGAGGGTGGCTGCGGCTTGGCCAGGATGCTTAAGAAACCAGCGAGACGGGGCGAGAGGCAGTGTCAGTGAACGCACGGCCACAAGAGCGCCGCTAGGGGACAGGGTCTGGTGTGTCTGTCCACGGGGGCAGAAAGGAGGACAAGGCGTAAAGCCTTCACCTCGAGCTCAGAGGGACAGCCGTGCACACCTGGACAGAGGCTCAGAGAACCCAGAGGCTGCTGCCCACTGGTGCCATCCGCGGTGCTACAAGACCCTTGGAACTGTAAGATCTCTTCGGCTGTCACTCCTCGGCTGACCTCTCCTGACCCATCTGTGTGCCTCACCTACTCCCCCCTCCTTCTTTCCCACAAGGGCCCTATTTTAATCTTTGGCGCCTCTCGCCCGAGTTCACGAGTTCGCGCCCAGTCTCAGCCACCTCTCGGCGCTGCCTCCCTGTTGCCCCTTAAGCCCTCGCGACCGACTGCCAGGTCACAAGGGAGACCCAAATGCAACTCCGCCTCCTCTCCAAAACCCAGTCCGATTGTCTGTGGCCCCTGAACTGACGCCATTTCACCAGAAATTTGAGCCGAGTTTCTCCCCGGTTATTCACAAGAGGGGCAGCTGTGAAGACGGCTTGCCAGGGATGGTGTCACACGGAGCGGCCAGCGTGTTCAGGCGCTGAGGGTCTCCTTAGCCGCGTCCCGAGAGTGCAGCCGGAGACGCGGGCGGCTCTGGGCACCCAGCCACTCGAGCGGGCCGTGGACCCAAGGACCCGGGACGGAGCTAGGGGGAAGCGGCAGCCTTCCTGGCTGACAGGGCTGTCTGGAAACCCTGAGCTGCTAGGAAAATGTCTTGTGAAATTCAAATGACTCAGACGTTCCTAGGAGACCGTTTTAGCAGAAAAGCAGAATTGTCCAGTTTCAAAATATCCCTGAGTGTTAAATGATGACTGAAGGGGCTTAATGGGCCAGAAGGGAAACCAGCACTGACACCTGACTTAGAGAAGGGACTTCCCTTCCGTGTCCCCAGCCACGGACGACCACCCAAGCCTGGAGGCAGTGCTCTCCCTGGAACCGCCACCAGAGGGCAGGCGGCTCCCGGTTTCACGCCTCGTGCAGTGGGAGGGGCAGCTCCAGGAGGCCACTTAGGCTGCCAAATGCCCGAATGTCAGCAAGCAGATGGCATCTCCCGGAAGCAGGTGCTCTGCCGCCAGGCTCCACCAGTCTCTCCTCAGGCCACAGAGAAATCCTGGGGCAGGAGGGGAGGCTGGGGCCTTGACTGCTTCCGCTTCATATTCTTAGGGGTCTTGATAAAAGCCTGGGAGGGTAACTCCTGGAATATTAAAAGGGATTTTGGCAAACTTCCCAAGGATCCTTCATGTGAGCTAAGGCCATGGGCATGGCCCGGAAGGAGGCGGTTCTGGGTCACGGCTCCGTCAGGCAGCGTCCCCAAGCCTGGCGTGAAACGCCACTTCTGACGGGGAGCAGACCCCGCGGTGCCAGGATGGCAGCGAGCGTGCTGACTCCCGCGGGGCCCGGCCTCCCGCCCCCGGCGATGCCCTGCGCGACTGGGCTGCTGTGGCCACGAGGCGAGCGAAGCTGGCAAGATGCTCAACGCAGGGAGAGGGCCGTGGCTCAGAGGGCGGGACCCAGCGTTCCCACAGGAGGTAGCAGGCCACGGCAAAGCCCATCGCCCTGCAGGCAGCAGAGCCAGATGGCCCTGCAAGTCCTTCACTGAGATTTTCACCTGTCAAGGCCCCAAAGGAAGCAGCGGAGGGAGGGCTGAGAGCGAGTGAGGAGCCATCTGGCCAGGCCCTCCTGCCTGGCGCCGACCATGGCAGCTCTGCCGGACCTGAGGCTCCAGGCTGGGCCGCAGAGCCCTCCCACCGGGGGTGAGGACTCCAGCCTCACCAAGCCGCAGCAGTGCGTGTACGGTCGGGGCTGTACGGACTCCCTGAACCTCGATCACACCTGGACCCCAGGTTCAAACCTCAGGACTTGGGGGGCTGAGACTCCTCCCGGCCCCAAGATGCTCCGCTTCTGAGACACTGATGTGGTCTGGAAATCACAGGCTTGGTGGTGGTTTCCACCATCAGCAGCACGCCCCACAGCCCCACTTTACTATATTTATTCCGGATGATCAAAATATTGTCACAGAAAGCCGTGAGGCTGACTTAAACACGACTTCCAGCACTGAACCCGTGGGCTTTATTTTTACTGATTTAATAAACGCTTATAAAGCTCTTCCTGTGAGCCAGGAGCTGTTCTCAGCACTTTACAAATAGTAACTCATCTAGCTGTTTTAAAAGACAGTTCCTTCAACCTTTCTGTTAACAAACACGTGGAGGAAAAGTCGAACTTTTCCATCTGTTTGGGTTTTGCTGCAAGTGGTTTCTCTCGCCCACAGCCCGCCGCTGACTGAACTCTGAGTGCATCTGCGAGCCTGTTTCCGAATCCCGCACATGGGAGCATCGTCCGCTGTGCGGGCTGTTGCTCTAAAACATCCATGACACGCACGCCCAGCCCGGAACACAGTGCTCACCATGTGGCCGCACGTGCCGACTGGGAGGGGCCAGGTGCATGGACATCGGGAAAGGGCTATCCAAACACGAGAAGTTTCCAGGTTCACACTGTCCGCAGAGTTAGCACAGGCCCGGGACGTGCCAGGCGCTGTCCTAGGTGCTGAGCACCTGAGGGTGGCAGGCCCATACTCTCCTGGAGCCTGAAGCCTTTTAAGTGAATTCTGACCGTGCGCTGAGCACCTGGTCCTAGCCCACTCTTGAAAAGCAAAACAAGTAAAAAGGAGACGAAGCAGGAGAGGGAAATGAGCTCGCATCGGTGCGACTTCTCCACAGAGACAAATCTCCACTGGTGAGAACCGTCCGCCCGGCACCCGCTAGGCACCCTCTTCCCGAACATCTGAAACGGGTGGCGGGGCTTCCTTCCCACTCCCACAGGGAGGACCTGAACGGCAGCAGCACCGTCAAGCACCCCCTTTGTTCCTGTTCCCAATTCTGAGAGGCCAGCCACAGCAGCACGCGCAGCCCCGACAACACAGGCCCCTCAGCACGCTTCGCCTAATGGGGACGCTGGCCAAAGGTGACAGGGGACTCGCCCAGGCCTCTGGGGGAACTGAAGAAGTGGACGTTTCTGCACCAGCAGCTCCAGTTCTGCAATGAGAGCTAAGAGTCAGCCACAGGGGAAGGGAGGGCGACGGCCGTGCGCCCCTGGGGCCACAGGGGTCTCTCATGTGCTTGTCCCAGAGTGTCAGCTTTCCGGCATCCTCAGAATTGCCAACTCTGAGCAAGACAGCAGGGCATGGGGCCAGAGCCCGGCTCTGGCAGGAGCTGTCACCCCACTTGGTGAGCCGCAAGCCCCCTTCTGGGGGCACAATGGCCGACACTCCCTGGACGGGCTGCCCTACGAGAGGCGGGGCAGGGCATCGGCCACACACCTCTGAAGAGCTGCCATGAGTTCAAACCTCGCTGAGGGAGGGAGCAGGTACTGCTGGATCAAGCAGCCACGAGAACCCCAACCTGGAGTCCACAGTGCCAGGAACCAGCCACCAGGCTGAGAGTCCCCTCTGGCCATGCCTGGTGAGCGGGGCCTGCAGGACGAGGTCAGCTTCCTATCCGGGCGGGAGGCAGTGGGCTAGCTGTCAAGCACACCCCACGTCTCAGTCTAGCTCTGGTCCTGAGCTGTGATCTGGCAAATCTGAGGTGCCTCCACAGATGAACGGGGACCCCTAAACTCCATAAATTCAGATCGCCTTCCTTGGGGGACCTGGCCTGAAGTTCAAATTGTCCACCCTCATCCAAGAGGCACTTGCCACCTGGGTAGGTGGTCAGAGGTGCACTGCTGCCCCCTAGTGGCCACCCTCGGCTGGACACCCATACCTGTGAGGACGTGGGAATTGGAGGTTTATTTTGCTGAGAATATGCCTGTAAATTTATTGCCTTCTTAATCAAGGCAAAATCTTTGTGGTTCATGGACTATGGGAAAGAGGCTGGCCTGGTCCTCAACGGGAAAATTTTTTATCTGAATTAAACCTTTACTCCCTGGTTGAGGCATGAAGAACCCTCCTGGGAGAATGAGCCCAATGAAATACAGAGTGTGGGTCACAGGGTCGGTGTGGGGTCCAGGCACAGCTGGTCCACCAGAGGAAGGGGCAGTGCTTTATTATAGACAAACCTCACTGGCATCAAAAACATGTATTACTAAAGCTTATTTTTAACTTGTTCTCCTTGGGGGAAAATAATGCGAAGACTTTACCAGCCACGATCTTCCAGACTTGACACGTTCAAGGTCACAGCAAGGACAAACCTGCCTTTTAGCCCTGAACTCTGAGAGGCTTTTCCTTCTCCTAAAAAGATGCTAAAATTGTACTAAGTGAAGTTGGCATGACCTGAAGCAAATCGGCTTTCTTTTAGCATGACTTTGTGGAGCAGTGTGGAATGAGCTCAGAGGCGGGGTAGCCACCACTACAGCCTTGAGTTCTGGGGCACAAGAAGCCTGATCCCTACCCGTGGCTTTTCCTCGACCCCAAACAGGTCTGGGGGCCAGCCCCTAACTCTCCCCAGACGGAACTGGTGTCCCTTCCTTTCTAATCCTTATCCGTACATGGCCTCACCCACGCACTTGCTCGTTTGTTCGCGGCCTGCCCCACATTCTGGGCTCACAGGAGCTGTCCCCTGCCCTGGGGGAGCCCTGGGCCAGTGCTGGAGACAGACTCGAGAACAGACCACAGTGACAGAGGCAGGCCGAGGGCTACGGGGCACGGAGGTGAAGCCCCAGCCTGGGTGGGGTGGGGGACTGAGGACTTTCTGGAGGAGGTGGCCCTTGAGTGACAACAGTACGGGAAGGCGAATGTGAACTTTGGCTTCCTGCTCTGGCAGGTTCCTCCTCCACTCCCCCCGCCCCGCCTGCAGCCTGGGTTCGCTGGCAGAGCTGGAGCTCTCCGTCTTCGTTAGAGACGCTGCTGGACTGGACCTGCCTTTTCTGGCCCGATCTCACGCCCCACTGTGTTTGCTTCCTGACTGCGAAGCCTCAGCAGAAACATGCTGCGGGCACCATCGCCCAGCGCCAAGGCCCGCGTCTCCTCCGCCTTCCTCCCAGGCCTCTCTCTGGGGGTCTGGCGTGAACACTCGGGTTAGACGTTTTAGAGCCTACAGCTCATTAGAAAAGGCTAACTATTTTCATTCCTTACTCTACCTATACATCTTTTTACAAAGACCATGCTACCTACTCTCCCGTGACCCTTTCTACACACTCTCCCTCTCTCTGTGGCCAGAGCTGCCTCTGTAAGCGGGTGCTGGCCCTCGCCCGCCTGCTGCCTCGACACCCTGCCATTACCACCTGGCGCAGAGACTCTGGCCCTCTCTGAATCCCCTTTTGTGGCCCCCTGTCTAGCACAGACCCTGCACACCAACCAGGCCTTCGACGTGCTGTGGCTGGTAAGAGAAGGAGAAATTCCAGTCTGCGCCCTGCGTGGGTCTCTGCAAACCCAGTGTCCCTCTTCCAAAGGTGGACTGCTAGGCCCCGAGGTCTCTTCATTTCCCGCAGAAGATCCACGCCCAGGGCGCCAGAGCCCGCTAAAGTGAATCCTGTCGTCCCGGCCAGCCCTCACCACGGGTCAGCCTGAGGGTCGGCCCCCCTCACCGACGTGCCAACAGCAGCCGAGGCTCAACCACAACAGGAGGGCACACACAACACACACAAGGGACACATGTAAAGAAGCACTCAGCTCAGGAGACTGTGCCACTGGGCTCCACAGGATGCCTACTACCTAAGACCACTCTGTAAAGACTGGGAGACACGGCAGCTCTACCTGATACACAGAAACAAACACAGGAGGGCGACGAAATGACCGCACGGAAGAGCATGCCCCAAATGAAAGAACAGAACGAAGCTCCAGAAAAAGAATTAAACAAAACAGAGACGAGCAAGCTACCGGACACAGAGTTCAAAACGCTTGGACCGGAGCTTCTCAGAGACACCCCCCACCCCGCCCCGGCACTGCCAACTCCTTCAGAAAAGGCCAGGAGACGCGGGAGAGCGGGGAGGCCCTGCCGAGGGCCCCCCCTCCGTGCAGTCCACTCTTCCATCGCCAGCTTCGCCCCGGCCTCCGCCCGGGGCCTGCTCCGCCTCTCCCCAGGAAGCCCCTGGCTGCACGACAAAGCCCTTCGCCCTGCCGTTGTCACCCGACAGAAGCAACTGTCCAGGGCCAGAATCGAGAGCCTCTGCCTTCAGCCCCTCAGCTGTCCTCTCCCCGCCGGAAGGAACCTGAGACCCAGCTGAGAAGCCGACGCAGTGATAAGGGTCCCCGTCCACCCTCTCCTGCTCAGGCCGGGGCTGGCTCCCGCGGCACTCTACACGCACAGGGTACACATGCGGACACGGCCCCGACCAGCATCCCTCAAGGCCTTCCCGCCTTCTGACCGTCAACGTGAAGAGCGCTGAGCACTGGCTCAGACCAGCGAGAAAGGCGTCCAGGGCTGAGGCATCTGTAGGCTGCACTACTGCTTTTGACCGCAGAATGCAGCAACACGGTCACTAGTGCTCAGGGAAGGGCTGGCCGCCTCCGTCATTTTCAGAGCCCGGGGAAACGCAGGGGTCCTTGACCGAAACGACTCCATCTCACGGTGGCAGCAGCAGAGCATCCGGCCAAGCACAGGGCCCCGTGACTGCAAGGGCCGCACGTGTGTGAAGCCGGCCCTGGCTCAGGGGCCGCGGGGCCCGAGGCCAGCCTTCAAGCTGGTGGACGCCTCGACTATCCCCCACCTGCCTGCCTGTCCTTTCATCCCAATGTCCTGCTGATGCTACGCACAACGCTGGGAGAGAAGTATATTTTCAGAAAGCCCCTGGGGTGACATTTTGCAAAACGTATCGTTTCACAATTGTTAGGCGAGTTCCCTCCAGAAAGGGGGAGCCCCTCTGGGAAACAAGTATGGCAGCGGGGTCCAAGCTCTGAAAATTTACTCTAGCCAAGGCTTCTCCTCGGCTTCTAAAGTAATCCGGAGACCCATCACTTTCGTCGTCAAAGCAGCCGGCATGGTCCGAGGTATTTACGAGCACCGAGAGAGGGGGGGCCCCAAAGCCCCTGGCCAGCGCCTACGTCTCTGTATCTTAGAGCGCGGAGTGGGGCTGGGGAACGTCTGGTCTGCCCTGTGACTCTTCCCTGGTCTCCAGCCCCCCACACCCCCCTCCCAGGCACCCCAACCCCGTGTGAAAGGAGGGCGTCACCGATGCATCTCCCCGGCCCCACCCAGCTCTCACGCCCTCCCACTCGCCGGCCGAAAGGATGCTTGCCAGACAGACCAGGCTAATGAGACGCGCACTGGGAACCGAGGCGGCCAGCGAGGTCGATGCGCGAAGCAGGAGGTGGAGGCCACACCTCGGAGGCAGGGACGGCACGCGGCAGCACCCTCGTGGGACGGAGCCCCGCACGGCCGAGTCCCCTCACATACGCAGCCGTCACCACCTGCAACGCCCTCCTCCAGCCCCCGCCCTGGAGAGTCAGCCGACCACGGGCAATGCCATCCGAGGCCACCCCTTCTGGGCTCTGTGACCTTGGGTAGGTCCTTGCCCCCTGCGGTCTCCTGATCCCCTGGGTGCAGAGAGGGGTTGGATGGGCCATTCCAGAGCACAGCAGCTCTTAAATAAACGTCGTGATTCTCGGAGTCCCACACAAATGCCTCCTAAGAGGCTGTCTGGAGGTGATAGGTGATTTCTGTGCCCAGAGCCGTTTTCTGAGGAAACGTCTGAGGAGAAAGGGGCCTGGGTGGCCCGGTGTGACTGTCTGGTCTCTTCTTACCCAGCATCTCAAACCTCAGCGCCTTGCCACAGGGTCCCCCGGAAAGTTACGCAAGGCCCCTGCCCAGCACCTACCCTTCTTGGTCGTCTTCGTCCAGGTTTGACAGGAGCTGCGAGCCCGCAGCGGAGAGGTCGGCCGCGGCCAGGGGCAAGTCTCGGTAGGCAAAGGGCACCAGCGGCCCGGGGTCGAAGCTCCTGCCCTCGTCCACGTGCTGGGAGAGGATCTCGACGTCGGAAGCACGCCCTTCGGTGGCAGGCCTGAGTGGAGAGGGTATGACAGGGCAGTCACCCCTCACAAGCACAGCACCTTCTCCATTCCCCACAGAGAGGGGACGACCACCAGACGCTGTGCCGTGCTGCTGGGAGGTGTGAGGCTGCCGTTCTTCCCTGCCGGCCACCCGAGGGACCCTCACGTCACATCTCACCAGTCAGGAAAGGTGGAAAATGGGAAGAGGAACTGGTCAGATTTGAATCTATGAGCTGTGGGACAGGGTCCTGCATCACAGCAACGTGAAGACCCACATGGAAACTCAGCAAACCAGCGAAACCAGGCTTGGATTCAGGCTTCTTGGTCACTGGACTTCACATGGGAGTAATTATGTTTTCAAACTGTCTCCTGGGTTTCTCTGTAAAGGTCCCTGGGGACGCTTCCACCTCCTGTGGCCAACGGAGAAGAGGCTTTTGTTCTCAACTGGATATACTGCTGGTAGGTGGGGCGCCCGCCTGGAGACCTGGAGAGACTACATGGGCCTCGGGGCAGCGAGGACAGAAGGGGCCACTGTCCCTGGGGGCCGCCCCCTTCCCACTGGAACTGGCCCTACAGCAGCGCCCTCTGGAAGGTTGAGCGGGAAATGGGGTCACTCGCTCAAGTGTCTGAGCTGTGGGTCTCCCCCCGTGTTACTGGCAGGCTCACATGGGCACCACGAATAACCCACAACTGTCGCCTCCACTGGCATGACGGGACCCCCTCGCCCAGTGCAGCACCGCCTCCCAGCCCACCAGGGTGTTTAGCAACTGTGGTGGCACTTTTCACTGCCACGGTGACCACAGGGGGTCGCTTTTGACATAAGTAGACGTAGGGACATGACACATCCTGCACCACGTGGCTCTGTGATCCGCCCATCAACGGGAAAAGAACACGTCCCAACCTTCGATTCTGTGTTCACTCGTGTGACTTGTTTTGGCTGATGAGATGTGAGCGAACGTGAGGGCAGCAGAGGCATGGGAATGCACCCGTGAACCTCTGCCCTGCTGCGGCCCTGCGATGTCACAACTGGAAAGTGACCGGCCTAGTCCAGGGAGGGACGAGAGCCACGCCACGCAGAGTCCAGTCTCCTTGTTCCACGCCCAGGTGTGATCCAGCCAGGACTGGTGCAGCTGTCCGGCTGGCTGCCCCGGACGTGGAGGAGCACGCGCTGCCTGTGCGTTCTACTGAGGGTCCGCGGGTGGCTGTCCCATGGTGCTGCTGTGGCAGGAGACAGCCGGTCCACGCTCGCGGGGCTGGAAGCCAGCCGGCCGGATGGGCGGGCCAGGGCAGCGTGGTGGCACAGAAGGGGTGCTGTCCTCATCTTGGATTTGTGCCGGTGAGTTGCTGAGTTGCAACCGCAAACTAGCGAGCACCCTCGTCCGGTTCCTGGCTCTGCTCGCCGTTCCCGAGTCGTGAACTCGTGAACTCCCCTGACGCGCTGCGCTTCCCAGCGGCGTCCTGAGGCCCGCTTCTGACAGGCCTCCCGCTAAAGGAGACGTGTGTGGCGGCTGCCTGAGCGGAAAGACCCTTGTCCTGCGGGACGCTGACGCTGGTCTTGGAGAGCGGGGTTCTTCTGCTTTTGCGAACGACGTGATGCAACCACAGCAGCCAGGCGACTCGGAGCGGAAGCGGACCTCACGGGTCGTTTCGACGCTGGGCCCGCGGACAAACCAGCGGCAGCGCCTGCATCTGCCCAGGACGGTCGCACCCACGGCCCGGGCTCCGAGCCCCAACTCAGCCCCCGCGCTACTTACTGTGCGCTGCTCATGTCGAAAGACGTGGCCAGAGCCACGGGCTGCCTGGCGTCTAGTGCGGCTCAGCGGCGCTGCAGCTGACGGGCGGCATCTCCACGCTGACTTCTACGCAGCATACGCGTGCGGCGCCCTGAGGACAAATAACGGAGTGGCAATTTATCACACTCGGATGCCAGCCCCACGTCCTCCCGAGCTCGTCTGAAAACGGAAGTCCTTCGTACTTCCCTCCACGGACCCCTTTTCTTCACAGTCATGTTGAACGGATGCCTAATGATTACTCTCTGGGATATCACAACAGGCAGAATTTCTCTGAGAGATGAAGAAACAGGCTCAGAGTGACAAAATGACTTTTCTGTGTCACATACAGATGGCAGAAGAGCCAGGATGGACCCTGGGCTTTCTTATTCCTAATCCGCAACTGTTCCCACTGAATGTGCCTACAGAAACGGGGTAATTTTATACTTCGGCTTTAGGAATCTCAAAAGTAAGGTTTGTCTCAAAAATCTCAAGTGTTTTCCCACAAACTTCTTTCTCCCATTTCCGCTTCTGCCTGGTAGCTCTGCCTCGCCCCTCACCATCCTCGCAGGCTTTCCCTAGCTCCCCTTCCGGATGGGTCTCCCAGGGGAGGGGTCAGGGCCTGGCTCCCACTCACTAGCCTCATCACCTCGGTAAACTCGCTTACCCGCTCTGTCCCCAGACTCTCTGCCTATAAAATGGGAATAACAATAGCATTAACTAAATGAGGAAATGTAGGGAAAACGCTCAGAACAGTGCCTGGCGCGTAGTGTTGGCTTTTATTATAATTTTATAAATTTAAATCACACAGTTTGTTGAATCTGAGCACATTCCAAAGCATTTGGATGGCTGAGCATAAGATTTCCTGTTAAAATATGGACTCGATAAACGGAATATACTTTTCTATAAACCAGTGCTCTGGCACCACCTGGAAGTCTCTGGGAGACAGTAACAATCTGGCAGTAAGTACACAGATGAAGAGACAGACCTGGGTTCTGGGAGCTGCTGCACAAGTTACAGGGAGGCTTCTCAGAGGGCCTTCCTTTTGTAAGTTGCTTCTACCCCGAACTGCTTTTCCTACAGCACAGACGGGATAAAACCCAGCCCAACCCGGCAGCTCGGCTCAGAGGCAGCTGACCTCAGGAGACAGAGGGTGCACAGCTCCACCCTGCAAAGGGAACGCCTGCTCCGAGCATGAGAAACACCAGCGGATGACGGTAAAGTTGACACGTGGGGAAGCTCCTTGAAGTTCTACGTAAACAGGAAGAGTAAGAGCTCAGGAAACTTGCGGAAATCACAGGGAAGTCTGAGCTCAGAGCAGCTGGAAATGCACGGACAGAGAGTTCTCCAGTCCCAAGGGCTCTAGCCCAGGAGACCCCGCTTCCACACCAAAAGTTCGTAGGGAAAGGAGCATGGAGGAAGAGGTGGGGAACAAGGGTGGGGGAATGAGGCGGATGGTGTGCAGCCGCACCTAGCCGAGGGCTCACCTTGCCTCTGTCTACCTTCGTCAGGAGGGGCTAAGCCTTGAAACCAGAACTCTGCAGGACTCGGGATCGTGCGTTAACTGTAAAGCAGGCTTTATAAAGGTCTCCATCCCATAACAGATTCGGTCTGTCTCGGACATTTCTGTTCTCCTTATAAAGCCTCAAGCTAACAAACTCTTCCCACTAGTAAGACCGGGCATGTGGCTGCCTAACCTCGACTGACAATGAAGGCAGGATCGAGGTAGCCACAAGTGGGGGACCAGGTGAGCAACACCCCTTTCAGAATGGTGTCGTAACACGTATTCCTAAGCGAGCACTTCGCACTCTACCCAAAGAGTCCGCTCTGTGCAGGTACCACAGGAAGGTCTCTGCTGCTGCGGACCGCCCAGTCCTGCCGGAACTTCCAAGTCCAAGTGTGCGCTCAGCAGGGAAAACTGACCGGTCTCTGTTTATAAATGATAAACGCGAACAACTACATTAATGCAGTGTGGCCAACAGAAAGCATATGCAAAAAATACAAATAAAGAGGATAAAAAATTCTTAATTTTTGGAAGGGAAATTTAAAACATATGGAATTGTTTACTGGATTTCTAGACGCCCATCACTCAACCTCAGCAGTTATCCGCTCTGGGACAGTTTGTTTTCCCAACATTCTCGCCCCTCCCCCTACACTCCGTGGTTGTTTTGAAATGCTATTTATTTCGTCCATCTGTGAATGTTTCAATATGTAGCTCTAGGAGAAGGATTCCTTTTAAAAGACAACCATGAAATTACGATCACCCCTAAGCCAACAATATTTTCTTAATATCACCAATATTAATATCACAATAACCACGCATTGTTCCCATCTCCCCATTTGTCCTGTAAGTTTTTTTCAGGCTCGCTGAATCAGGAATCAAACAACGTGGACACGTAACGACTAGTTAGCATGACTCTGAAGTCTCATCTCATTTGTAGGTTTACCTCTCTCTCATTTTCTCCATGCAGTTCATTGGAGAAGCTAGGACATTAGTCCGAGAAAAGCTTCCCGCACTCTGAATGATGCTGGCTGTAACCCTTCCACGTCACTTACACGCCCCTCTGTATCTCCTGTAGGTTTTAGTCGGTCTACAGACTTTAATGAGATTCAGGTGCAATTTTTTTTTTTTTTGTCAAGATTATAGGCACTGTTGCGAGTTCAGTTGAGACAAATAATGGTTTCTTGTTCCTCTTTTTGTGATATTAACAGCTAGTGATCACTTCCGAGGTCCATTAATTCATCAGACTTTGCTAAAGGGTCGCATTGTTATATCATCAGTCCTTCATTTATCAGTCTCTAGAAAGACAAACTCTCCCTCGTCAACTATTTAAGGTCCAGTCCATATAGAAAAAGAAGGATAAATGCTTAACTTTCCTCCCTTTATTTACTGCTTTTCTAAACAATAAACTGATATCTGGTTATCTTCCAAAGTTGATCAATGAGGTTTTGTTTGCTTATTTTCCAAAGCATCGTGGATTTAAACATTCGCTCAGCAAAGGCTGAGCTGGGGGAGCAGCCTCTCTGGATTGGGATGGCAGTGCCCTGGAGACGAGGTGTGGCACTGGGGACGCAGCACGGCAGACAGGACGTGGGCGAGAGGCGTAGGGGCGCATCTGGTGGACAGTGAGCAGGCTGCATCTGTCAGAGGTTCCAATCCTTAACAAGCAGCACATTTCAGACGGCAAGATTCCTTAAGATGACGTGATTTAAAAATGGCATTTTCTCAATGAAATAACCCCAAAGCACAAGCCTAGCAGGAAGCAGGTAGAGTCTAGTGCTCTGTAAAGGAAGTGCAAACCAACCGTCTCGCAAAGCTGGAGGTCTGAGGAGGTGGGGCCTGTGGCAGGGGCCCCCGTGAATGCGATGAGTGCCGTCGCGAGCCTCGAGGACTGAGAAAGCAACGTGCGTGGTTTCGGTCACAGCAGCCTGCATGGACGAAGACAGTCACCTAACTTCACCGCCAGTTCCGCTGGAGCTGGACCTGGCCACGTGACGTGTTTTTCCAGGTACGCTGTGAGCTGTGATGGTTAATTTTACATGATAACTTGACACATAAAAGCATATTTGGTGAAAGGCTATTTCTGGGTGTGCCTGTGAAGGTGCTTTTGGACGAGATTACACGTGCAGCATGGACTGGGTTAAGGAGGGGAACGTCCTCGACGAGGGTGGGCTCTGTCAGTCAGTGGAAAGCCTGAACAGAACAAAAGCCTGGGCAAGAATCTTCTCTCTGCCTGTCTGTGAGCTGGAACATCAGCCTTCTCGCTCAGGCTTGAATTTACACCCTTGGCTCTCCTGGGTCTGGACTTCTGAGCTCACATTATAGTGAGCCAATTCTTTACAACAAACCTCTTTCTCAAACACACACGTGTACCCATCCCACTGGTTCTGTTTCATATACCAACGAACGTGAAAAGCGATCACTGGGCTCTCGCTCTCTCTTGCACGTCACCATGAGAAGATGCAGGACCGTCACCACAGCCAAGGCCAGCCGACTGCCCGCCCCACCCACTGCGCACACACGTTAGCTCAGCCACGACCGGAGCAGCCACCCAGCTGTGCCGGACGAAATCACCAACCCATAGCCTTACGAGCCAAGTAAAGTTGTTTTTTAAAAATTCATTCCTTAGTCATTTGTCAGCACCTTCTAGGTTCTAGGAACCGTATTAAACACCGAGATGACCACGATAAATGAGACATGGTCATGGCACTCGAGAGACTCGTGGGCTAGAGCCGGACGCATAGACAGAAATTAAAATTCAAGGAGGTGAGCACAATGAAACATTACAAAGGAGTGTTTTGAAAGCTGTAAACTTCCTCATAAATATTAAGTACCTAATGACTCCTCACTGGCAGGCACAATGCCTGCCATCTGTTAAGAATAAGGTTTTTTTTAAGCCACCAAGATTTTGTGGTCCTCTGTTATATGAAATCATTGTGGCAACAGATCTCTGATACATTAGACGAATATCCACTGCGACGCATAGAAACAAAGGTGTATATTCCTGGACAGCTAAACTGCTCCCGGGCCTCCATTTTAACCCCCGCCTCTGGCTTGAGGACCGCGCGTGAACACCCAGGCATGGAAGCCCTTGCTCAGAGCCACACAAACGTGCTCATGTGCCTCGGCCAACTCTGCGGATTCGTGGTTAACCAACTAAAACCGACTTTACGCTTTGCTTTTATTGGCGATGTACAATGGACATGTTTTCTGGTCAGTAGATAAAGATTTACATTTTTCTTATTCATTCATATACACGCATTGCTTATCATAAAACTCACCTTTTTAGTGGCTCCTTTCTCTCTTCTGCCTGCTTCTGCCACCCTTCCTGCCTCACTGCGGTCGCCCCCCACGCACCCACGCACACAGATACCAACGTTAAATCTGTACACGTCTCCCCGTACTTTTTCTTGTGCTGATGTATTTACAAAAACATGTTGTTGTCTGTTTTATTTAAAAATATGTGTTATTCACACTCATCTGCTTTTTGCTTTCGCCTCTACAATACCTTGTAGAAACCCTTCTCCCGGGTCAAGGAGGAAAGCCCAAACTCCTTGTTTACCTCACAGCTGCATAACGCTCCACTGCATGGCTGCTCTGTCACTTAGGAAGCACTGTTCCTGCTGCAAGGTAGCTTTCAGATTTTCTTTCTGGCCACTGGAACGTGCTACAATAAACATCCTTATTCACCTTTCATCCCTGTCAAGTCTGTCACCTCCATGATCCAGAAATTCACTTCCTCTTTTTTCGAGCCCACTACCACTGCTTAAATCCTGTCCCCGAAATCTCTCGGCTGCATTATTACGACCTCCGAAGTCGGGCCTCGATCCCTCTTCCTGTGTTCTCCACACTACCTCCGAAAAGGTCTTTTTCCTCCAGTCCTTAAAAGAAACACGCATGATTCACATACAATGAAACACACGCACTGTGAGTGTACAGTCAGATGGGTCTCAACAGAACTGCCACCTCAATCAGGATTCTCATTATCCCAGAAAGTTCCCTCGTGACTCTCTGCAGTCGGGTCCCTGGCACCGAGGCCATGCCGACTTCTCTTCCCAGAGATTACACTGCCTGCTCTTACTCTGTGCATAAATGAAACCAGTCGATGTGGAGGATTTATGCCGGGTTCTTCAGCACGACACGTCTGTGAGCCTCGCCTGAGTATTTGTATTTATCAGTACTGCGCCCCTTTATGAGGCTGAGTAGCACCCGGCTGTATGGAAATACTACAGTTTATTTTTCCATTTGCCCATCGATGGAAACTTGAATTGTTCCAGTTTGGGCTCTTATGAAGTTGTCATGAACGTTTTCGTGTAGGTCTTTTTTGAACACAAATGTTTTAGGTAAATATCTGGGAGGAGAATTGCCAGCGTGTAAGACAGGAATATGTTCACCTTTATAAGATAGTGCCAAACAGCTTTCTAAGTGTAGCCACTTTGCTATTTTATAATTGCACCAGCCGTGGGTGAGAGTTCCAGCTGCCAAAAGAAGTCTAAAGAGCAAATGTCATACTTTTTCCTCCTTACAAACTAACTCATCTCTGGCTCTTTGCAGACAAGCTAAAATTCCATGGGGAAATGGGCGGAGCCCTCCATTATCCGCATCCCAACTGCCCAGCCCCATCCCTCCTGCACACACCCCCTTGACCCCAGTCACGCCCAAGCTCACTGAGCTATTATTTCACACCTTTGCACAAACCCTTCCCTCGGCCGGAATCCCATTTTCTTCCTCATTTGCATAACGAACGCCTACTCATCTTTTTGTAGGTGTTTGCTGATGACTTCACACCTGCACCTACACCCCCATGATCTCACAGCTAGGTTCTGTGTAAACCCCCAACACAGGGGTTTAAATCCGTTGTCATACTCTGCTTCAAGCACTAGAGTACATGATTGTCTTCTTTCTACTAGACAGACCCACAATGTCTGCGGGTAGCCTCCCACCAGACAGACAAGATGCCGGGACTATGCACAGAATGACGAGCGAAAATTGTCAGGATCCCTGACCCCACAGAACTTAGGGCAGAGAGGAAAAGACAGTCATATAATTACGCCCATAAATGCGGAATTGGAAATTGAGTCAGTGTTCTGAATAAAGAAACTGAAGAGTCTAGCAGGATGGACAAGGACCTGTCCCCAGCGGGGAGGGAAGGGAGGGCTCCCCTGACTTGTGATCTGACGAGACAACGGATGTGCTTAGGGGAAGTGTGTTCCTTCCTTGTGCTGGGAGAGCATTTGGAACCGCTCAGGACACTGAAATGAAGCTGGCGAGGCTGAGAACAGAGACCAGTGGGCCCGTGCGAGGGACACAGGCCAGACCAGAACGTGCTAAGGGCTTGGTCACGATCGTGCCTGAGACTGAGCAAAACTGGTGGTGTCGTGTGTCCACGCTTCGTCCGGCACGGTACCCAGCACGCAGCTGCGCGCAGCAGACGTGTGCTGAAGGAAGTTTAGAGTTGTTTGGGAAGTGTGACAGCGGAAGGAAGAGGTCACCTGTCTCCTGAGCAGGCCGCAGGGCTGAGGGAAGGGTGTTTCCAAGCAAAGGCACGACTCGAGCTTGTTGAAGAACACGTGACAGAGACAGAAAGATGAAGTGTGTAAACAAGTTCTAACGTAGGCAGGAAAGGACAGAAGCAAGAGTACAAGGGTCGTCGGTTTCGTAAAGGAAGAATAATTCTTATTTTAAGGTAAGAGAAAATGGCAGGAAAATGGGGAAAGCTCTAGGGAAAAAAACCCTGTTGGGAGAGGCACTGGTCCGTCGCGTGGTTCCGGGGCTATTTTCCTGAAAGCACAGGGTGCCATCAGCCAGCCACGTGTTATCCACGTGCCATGGATTCTGCCCACGATCGCAGTGGGCTGATTTATGGACAGGTGACCGTGTAACAGGCCTGGTGCTGGAAGTTTTCACTAAATTTTTAAAATAATTTTTCAAAGTATTTAGTTTTAGGCCCCATTTACAGACAGTTTACAATTTATAGAACTTGGGTTCAGGGAGGTCAAGGACCTCGCCTGGGTCTACACTGTCAGTGAGCGGCTAACCTGGATTGGAACCCAAGTCCACCTGCCTCCACTGCAAGGAGCCAAGGCAACTTGGTTCCCTCTGTTTCAGAGGCTCTGCTCCACTACGGCTGGAACAATCATCTGTAGTGAGCCTGGGCACAGTGCGGGGTGCTACAGGCAGTTTTTGCCTATAGGGTGGGTTTAATTTGCATACTGCGTCCCCCAAGGTCTTATTCGAGTGAATGAGGATTAACGAGGCAGTCTGGGAACTAGAATATAATACTCTGACAGACAACACGCTATCTTCCAACTGAAACGGGAAGGATCAGAAAAAATCCCCCGCTGGTGTGCATCGCAGGCCGACCTAACGGAAGATGAGGTCACTGGTGTGTGCAGTCAGTGGCATGGCAAGACAGCACTATGTTCCAACTGTGGACACAATGTGGAGGCCTTCCTTCCTGTGACCTCTGGAGCTCAGTGCACAAATGTCGAGGTGGTAATAAGCTGGGTGTGCCGCCCTGTAGGGGAGAAACCCGCCCTCGCAGAAGAGGAGCCTTCGGAAAAATCCCCGGTGTCCACGGGCAGCTGCAAAGCTGTGGAGGCCCCGGCCAGGAGACAGGTGGCCGCACCAGCAGAGGCGGCAGGGACTGCGGGTGAGCTCAGCTGGGCAAGGCAGAGACCCAGTGGACGGGTCCACTGCTCCCGGCTTGGAAGGGCGCCTTCAGGGACCTTAACGGAAGACGTTGCTGTGTCACTGCTGCCACCAGACAGTGTGCCCCTGGACACCCTGCTACGAGGAAGCTTCTTTACCCGCCTCACAGCTCCTATAATCGCGATCAGGGCCCACAGCCTCTGCTGGAGCTGACTCGTGTCCGGCACAGTGCAAGCCTGCGCACCTTCTCCACTTCAGGACATGCAGTGAGGGGACAGTGTCCCCCACGTTCACTCAGAACCTCGAAGCGTGACTTCACTTAGAAACAGGCCTTTGTGATGAGTTAAGAGGAGTGGGGTGGGCCCTAAATCCAAGACAGAACCCCAGTAAGAGGCAGAAGAGGGGGACGCCACGTGAGATGGGGGCAGAGACGGGAGCGATGCCGCCACGAGCCGAGGACAGCCTGGGGCCACCAGAAGAGGCGAGGAGGGCTCTCCGCCCCTCTGGATGGCGTGCGGCCCCAGCGACACCTGATCGCACACCCCTGGCCTCCAGAGCTGTGACGGGATAAACTTCTACTGCTTTAGCCCCTGGCCTGGGGTGCTTTGCTAGAGCAGCCCCAGGGAACTTACACAGGAGCTGAGGACCTTCTCCGTAAAGGGGAACGTTCAAGCTCTCCAGCCTCTGCGTTCACTCCCACATGCGAGTTCGAGAAAAAAAGTCTGCTGAATAAACACACTTCCCAGATTTTGTATGGAGAAACATGATGTCCCCTGAGGCAGCACAGAGGAATCAGTGATCACATCAGATGGTATCTGGAAGACCAGAGGCTGTCTACCAAAAAGTCTCGCTGTGTGGCTTTAGCTTGGCAAATTTACTAAGTGTCAGGATGTGGCCTGTGGCCTCTAGTTCCGTCACTCTCAAGGTTGATTAGCTAAATCATGCTAATCAAGCTCACAAGAATAAAAATTAGGCTGTGGATGTATTCATCACCACACGTGCGAGAGTATCAAGTATGGAGAATGCTCATGTTCACAGCCAGGACCCCCGGTCAGAACGCGGGAGAGCTGATCAGGGACTGCGAGCTGCACAGAGTCAGAGCAAGGTGTCCGGGCACCGCCAGCAAGCAAAGAGGGGGGGAACTCCATCCCGGCCACGGAGAAGCCGCTCCCTTCCCCGCACCGTGACGGCCATCTGTCTCCTGCACCACACGTTCAGGCCGGCCAGTTCGAGCCACACAGAACGATGGCCTTCGAGCCAGTCCGTTTTGAGGTAATTCGTTACACAGCAACAATTGTAACATCCCAACTGAGAATGGCAGCCCGACTGGAGCATTAAAAAGAAACAAAAAACAGAACTTACACCAAGTGTGGTGACAGTATTTATACGTAAAATCTGGAAAGAAACTGTAAGTGTCACTGGCTGTGGGCCCCAGACTTCCCATGGAGTGTCATCAATTTCAGTGAACTCATAGCCACAGGGACTGGACAAGAAGCCTGTAGTCTACACGGAGGGGCATTCGAGTTTTCAAACGCAGACTCAGTAGAAAATGTAAATGCTACCTGTCTGACCCAGACCCATCATGCTACAGGTGAACAAGCCACTGCAAAAACTCTACACGTGTCACTTGAGAACGCCGCATCTTTTGACACAGATCAAGCTACCGAGCTGCCTATAGTGCACAATTAAGGGTTTCAGATGTGCTGAGGTTTCCTCCTGCCGAATGTCACTCATCTGAGCTTGACTCTTCCGGCAAATATGACCAAAGTCTGATTTGTAAAGCAAGCTCAGCATGCGAATGACATCCTCCTGCTGGTTTAACACACTGCACGATTCAGAGGAGAAAAACTATTCTGGGGCCCCTAAACCATAAAGCCTAGTCCCATCACTCACTAGGAAAGGGGACCAGGACCCAGAAGAGTGAAGTGACTTGCCTAGGATTACACTCCTCGTTTGTGGACCAGCCGAGGCTGGACTCCAAGAATCCTAATGCCTTAGTGTGATGCTTCTTGTCAAACACGGAATGTTATTTTTGGAAAAGGAGTAACAAGTAGCAGTCTGAACGTGGTTACGACTAGAAATAGCATTATTTCTCTCTAACCTTTGTCTTCCAATTGACCATAACTTTCTGGTTACTCACACTGTCAAGAACCACCTCACTTCAGTAATTAAGACTTACTTTAAGATGGATGTTTTTTAAAAAACTCATACAGTCTAAGTCAAGTCTACGGTCTCACATCCAGCTCAAAGCTTGGGCTACCATACCGAAACACCACATGCTGATGGCTTCTGCAACAGAAAGTGCTCAGTCTGGAGGCTGGAAGCCCCAGATCAGGGTGCTGGTGTGCTCAGCTTCTGGGGAGAGCTCTCTTCCTGGCCTGTAGACAGCTGCCTTTTCTCTGTGCACTCACAGGGTGGAGGGAGGAAAAGAACTCTCTGTTCCCCCTGAGGCCACAGACCTATGGGATTAGGGCCCATTCTTATGACCTCATCTAACCGTAATTACCTCCTATAGAGCAGTCACCTCATACCGTTGGGGGTGGGGGGGACACATACACCTCAGTCCACACTCAGGACATGATCTTTGGGCTCCTCCCCTGTCCACAGGAGTCTGGAATGCTGAAGATGCTCACAGCTGCCTGTGGAACACGCGGCTCTAGCTGGCCCCCCTGACTCTGGAAAGGCTTATTCTGCACTACTGGTGAGCAAGCGCCTTGGGGCCTCCTGTGTATGCCTTCCCTTTCCAAAGGCAGCTAACGAGCCAAACGTGCTCTCTGGCCAAAGCAGCTCTCTCCCAAGGTTGGAAACTTGATGTTTTTCGTAGAGTGACGTATGTAACTGTTACTTTCAGTCTGCTGAAATGCAACGGCATTTAGAAAGAATATAATGGTGACTGTCAATTAGAGGTGGGCTTTAAGTCACAAGTCTACAGCTCCATTTTCTAACAGCCAGAAAGAATACCGAGCAACCGCGGCCCTTTACCAAAGCGCAGAGCACCTGTCATTCCTACTTCACCCCGAAGCACCTGACGTCTTAGAGCAGCTCTGTGGTCAGAAGCCGTCTCTGGTGGGGACAGCCAGCTGACCTCACATCAAATATAATTTCCTCCAATGGTAATCAACTAAGATTTCTCCAGAAATATTTTTGGTATTTTTGGTTTAATACACTTACTGTCAAAGACACTGTAAACGTATTTTGGGCACTTAAATACAATTCCAGCAAAAATATTCCAAGGTGATCACGACAGCCC
Organism: Pteropus medius; assembly: GCF_902729225.1. Taxonomy (NCBI): domain Eukaryota; kingdom Metazoa; phylum Chordata; class Mammalia; order Chiroptera; family Pteropodidae; genus Pteropus; species Pteropus medius. Next base: position 6,726,505 of record NW_024355206.1, on the reverse strand, counting down.
CAGAATGTACTATGGCGTTCAGACTGGAGACCTCCAGAGATAAGATGGTCTGAGTTTCTGTAACTACTTTGTTTACATCTTTCTATTTATGACACAATCTGTCACTGATCTATAGACACTGAGTCATTTTTACGTCAGGCAGCCCCTCCGCTTTGATCTTCGTTCAACTTCGATGTCCTCTCTGCCAGGCCGTACGGGGAGATGCAGCAAGACTAGAACCAAGTGGCTCGGGACGGGCCTGTGACAAGGTCTGAAGCGTTCGGATTCCCCACTCACACTTTCACGGCTCATTTTAATTGGAGGAACGTCATGAGGACAGGAAAAAAGCTCCAAACACTAGACAATCCGAACAGCTTCATAGGTTGGTAGGATTGTGAACCCCTTTTTAAATACATTTAATCACTCCCTGTGCTCCCCGTTCTTTAAATGGTTTCTATATACCCCTACTCGTTCCCAAAACGTTCTGAGCTGGTTAACTCTCCTCGTCTCAGTTTTCCCATGTAAAACTCACATGGCTGCAGGACTGATCAATACAAGTTTCGGTTTAGGAGGAAAAAAGATTGTGGAAGGGCCAAGAAAACCATAGCATTTGATAGTTAAGAGATATGAGTTAGATTCCTGCACGTAAAGTATGGTTCTAAATGCTGAGGAGGAGATTTTTTAAAAGTATGAATCAGAGCTGGTGTCCTTAAGGAATCTGTAACCTGCCTGAGTGAGACAGGCACGGTGCCCACGCAAGGGTGTCTCACTACACGTCCGGTCAGCGCTCAGCGCTCTCCCCCCACTCTGTCTGGGAAGGAGGGGCGGGGCCGGAGAGGGTGGAGGTGGCCCCCAGCAGCCACTGCACGGACAGAGGTTCGGGAGTGGCGCTTACGGGCAGGACAGAGGTTCGGGAGTGGCGCTTACGGGCAGGGTCCCCGCAGTAACGCAACTATCAGGAGCTAAAGTTAGGGTTTGATCCTGCAGACACAAGGGAGCCTCTGAAGGTATCTGAATAGGAAGTGACAACGACAAAAGGTGACATTTACTGAGGGCTTACTCTTGAGTAGACACACTTATTTAACCCTCTTCCTGACAGCCCTATGGCATAGCTACTCTTTCCGTTTTACCGATGAGGAAACTGAGGCACAGGGGTGTCAGATCACTCAGAGTTACAGGGTTCGTTAGCAAACGCTTACGGCCAGGATTCAAACCCTGGGCAGAGCGCACACGCCCGCCCGTGGCTGCCGGCCGCCTCTCCAAAGAACAGGAAGGGCGCGAAGGGCACGAACAGAGGAGAGGCCGACAGCTTATGCGACAGGGGACGTTTCAAGGAGGGGTCAGATGTTGCTGAGTCATCGGGAACGAAATCCTAGAAACAGCCAATGGATTTGGGTTCAGGCGACCACAGTGACCTTTAAGAATCTGTTTCAGCAGAGGGGGGGCCAGGGGTCCCCTGCAGGACGAGGAGGAGGCGGTGACAGCAAACACAGCCCTGGGCGGAAATTGACAGTGAAGGGACAAGGACAGAGGATCCTCCGAGCCCCAGAGCGACAGAACGTTTTCTCTATTTGAGGGATTAGAATGTTTCTTTCTGTTCTTTTGTTTTGAAGGACCAAACTGACACATTTAGCAGTCATGGTTAAAATTAGGAGGTGTCACGGAAATTGCTTAAAAACACTGCATCGAATACAGATAGAATACAGAGATGTGACTATTCTGAGGGGCAGCGACGCGGAGGTTTGCTTGGCCTTATCTGCTGCACTGGCTGGACGGAATAGCGGTTCTGGAACCGGAGGAGGGCGGCGGGGGGCGGACTGAGGGAATCATGGGCGAATTCACTCACTTTGGGCTAGTTTTGAGCCGAGAGGGAGCAGCCGAAAGCTTGTGCTATGACTTGAGGCTGACACCCAGAGGGCAGCTCCCGACTGCCGCCTGGACGTCCAAAGACCCAGGCTGCAAAGGGCAGGAGTCCTGGTTAAACTTCTGTTCTAATGAGCTGTGGGAACTCGAGTTACCAGCCCTGGGCTTAGCTACTGAGTAGTTTCCGTCACAAGTCAGAAACAGTTCTGGGGAGGCTGCACTCTTTGAGGGAGAATTCTCCGCTGGCTGGATAATTGAGATTGCCTAGGGCAGCAAGTCAAGCCCTGGGGGCGGGGGGGGGGCGGGAGGAGGCCTCCCAGTGGCTGAAACGCGGTTCTGGGGAGACTTCATCCCACGACAATTAAGCCCTTCCAGCGCCCCCACTCATTTCTACAGTGTTGTATGAGTCCCCAAAGGCCCATCATTTGCTACAGCCCAGGAACTACCGCCGACTACAGACGTATGGAAGGGCAGAGTCCGGGACTGCCTGGGCTCGAGGAACCTCGGGCTGGGCTGCTGTTGGAACCTGCTTCCTGCAAAACTCAGACTCCTGCGCTTTGGCAAGGAACTCTCACACCCAGACTTAAGCAGGGAGGACACCACCGGGTAACCTCTAAAAATGCAACCGCTGATGCTGGGGGTGCAGTGACCAACGCACCTACGTGGGTGTCCATGGATTCCTTTTCTTTTCTAGGGACCTAGGCCACTGAGAAAGCTGGTGGAATCTCTGGAAGTCTCCAAAACATTCTGCCCTCCAACAGAGGGCACGCGCAGGTCTCCTCTCCACCCCAGGCCATCTCCCCAGGCACCCTCTGCTGCCCTGTCACACTCCCCAGCCTTCAGGCAACTTTCTTCCCACTCTACCTGGGAGGATCCTCTCTCCCCAACACCAGCTCCAAGTAACACAAGGTCTCTCCCAATTCTTCCCCACTTCCTTGCTGTTCCCCCAAACGCACACGCAGAGAGCCTCTGCATTTTAGAGATGTCACTGCTCCCTACAGGGAACTGTAAGGATTATCGGCCACAAACCGGAGAGGGGCGCGGTGGCTGGAAAGATTCAAGGCCACCAGTTCTTTTCCACAGCATCGGGGTTCGGAAAGTGAATAAAATAGACAAAATCCCTGTGCCCTGGAGTGTTCATTCCCGGGGGAGATGGACGATAAACATAACTAATTTACACGTGAGCGAGGAGAGGCTACGAACGGGAGCAAAGCGGGGAGGAGGGACAGGGATGCCTGCGGGGAGGCATGTCGTTCGAAAGGAGTGGTCAGACTTTGAGCAGAGCCGAGAGGAGGTGAGGGGCAGGCGTCTGCAGAAGAGCATTCCAGGAAAGGGAGCCGCTGGCACTGAGGCCCCGAGGCTGTGACCAGCAAGGAGGCCAGGGGCCGATGGGGCCAAGCGCTCGTCATTCTGCCAGCATAAGGAAAGCCTGCGGTCTGAGCCACAATGACCTGGGCTCGAACCTCGACTGCAACCAGCTGCCCACAAAGGGTGACTGCGAAAGATAAAGGAATTGCAGACTGAGACGCCCATCCCAGCACACAGCTCACACCGTGTCCCCTACGCAACACACGCTACTGCCCTTCTTCCGCCCCTGGTCGCACACGTCCGCTCTGGCTCACACTGGGGCCCAGTGAAAGGTTTCTAGAAATATTCAGAGGTCTCCAAGCCCGCCAAGGGGCATTACCAAGTACAAGACAAGAAACTGCAACAGTATGCAACTGTGTATAACACTGTCAGCAAACAGTAATATTTTAGTATCCATATTCAAGAACATGGAGGGATCCACACCAAACAATTAATTGGGATATGCTAAGGAGTAAGTTCCCAAAGATTCTAACCACTGACCTACATCCACATGATAGCTGAACATTTCACAATAAAAACATATCCCATCTGCAAACAGCCATCTCGATCTAGGCTCGAACTGAGGCAGAAGCGGTCTGAGCAGCGTCCCTTCCACCCTGCAGCCTGGCCCACCCGGTGTGCTCTGCCTTTAGGAAGCCTTATAATTTCCACACGGGAAAACGGAGTGCAAATACAGCCAAAGGGGTCTCTAGGGTTCTCAACGAGACCCGAGACCCGGACCAGGTGAAAGTCTTGTGGTGGGTGTGCCTGGCCTGCACCTGTGGACTCCAGCTGTTTCAGTTTGGCAAGGGGATGAGTTAACTTGTGGGCTGTGAACCACTTTCTCAATAAACTTAAAGCCCTTGCTGTGGCTGCCACCAAGGAGAGAAAAAGAGACCAGATAAAAATCAAGTGCTTCCCTTAAGCTATGAACTTTCGTGATTCAAGACTGCTGACGCTGAAAAAAATCTTTTTAAAGAAAACTAAATTAACAAATACATAAGAGAAAAAACACATGTCACAACAAAGTAGTTTACAAGGTCAAGGAAAGACAAACATGGCAATCGCCAGTGTCTTACTCAACGATGTATTCAAATGTGCATGACGAGCAGGCACTGCAATGCATGCTAGGTATACAGCTGGGAAAAATTTTAGTTGCTCCACTACCTTTCCCCACCCCCTAAAAAAGATGCTTGGTGAGGGGAATAAAATAATGCTTAAGCATCCATAGGTTCCTTCTGGCTCTTCCCAGCTTAAACATGTTTCGGGGGGGGAAATGTAGTCCAGAAACATTTTTACATTCCTCAAACTGACGACTGCACCAAAAAGGGTGCTCAGCTCGCCACTGAATAAAATCCACTTGCATGGAAGAGAGCAGACTCGTCCACTGCTTGGATGCGTGATTACGAGGTTTCTGACTGAGGAAGACGGTGATGCCCTCATAAAAAACCCCATTTCCCCCCGAGAAATCAAGCAACAGCTCCCTTTGCTTCCCGCCCCATTAACACCAGGACTCTAGAGTTTCCTGATCAGACTGGAAACCCCAGGGCAGAAAGACTCCACCTCAGCATTTCCATAAGCAACGGAATGGGCTCTTCCCAAACCAGGTGTTTTCCATGAAGCAAAGGGCTATGCAAACTGCTTCGCTGTCCATAGAACGATGTAATAAAAAGTAACATCATGCTGTTCTGAAACCCAAGGAAGAAAACAGAGCTTACAGAACCTACAGGAGTCTTATCCTTCCTACCTAGTGTCGTTCACCAATTTATAATTAAAAGGTCTAAATTCCACGGAATATAATTTTCAAATGATCCCTTATATTTGCCTATACCTTTCTCACTATCACCTCAAATATGTGGCCTGGATATACAACCCTGTAGCCCCACTGGCTGAATTTTCCATTGCTGCAACTCCAGCAATTTGTAAACCTATGAGAACTGCTGGAAACGTGTAGCAAAATCCAATACCGGCATTATAATAAGGCGCCTACAAAAAAAAAAAAAAAGATTAAATAAACAGCCACAGCTGAACGCACGAATTCCCAAACTTTCAAATAGATAACTGCTACGATCGTAGATAGCAAAACTGGGTTTAGGGTCCAAGGGTGGTATGGATTTCTGTGACAGGGACACTGATCCTGTGCCTGGCAGGGCACAGTGAGGCTGCAGGGGGACGGGAGGACCAAAAACGAATGCTTTGTCCTACCTGATGTGTGTGCGCTGAAAGATTTAAATCCGAAGGGAAACTTCTATTCGAACCTAACTGCTCGTGTGTAAGAGTTAAATGGAAGCGTATCTTGGGCCCCATTTTTTATAGGCTCGGTACCACCTCCAAAAATTCCACGCGGACCCACTTGTAAACCAAGTTTCTCTCCGCGAAGGCCGCAAAGGTCGGTGCGGACTCCACCAGGTGGAAAATCGGATCCAAGCCTGTGAACTCGTGCAGAAGCTCGAACTTAATGGACAGGTGCATGGAGCGGCAACCCCGGGGTTAACGGCTTCTCCAGGGCCCCCCGACACCCCAGCGATCTGCATCCTTCCCCGGTCCCTGACAGTGACCTTGGGCAAGCCACCTAACCTTTTCAAGTCAGCTTCGTCTTCAAAAGGAGATAACGGGTCGGTGCTGAGCGTTAAACGAGGTCGCTCTCGCTCGGCACCTGGCACACACGAGCACTGGAGAAGCGTGTCCTTCTCAAGAAGGCATGTGGCGCTCTGACGCGGCAGGAGCACCCACGGTCCTGTCCCGTATTCCCACACGTCATGCCACCCGCTTCCAGCTCTTTCTACCCTTTTCGCCACAGTATTTCGGGGAGAAAAAAACAGAAAGTCAGTTCCACACACCTGCGTCTTCGGACCGCGGCTCGGAGCGAGGCGGAGCGCTGGGGAGGCAGGTGAGGCGCACACCTGAGGGGAGAGCGGGGGTCCGGGGTCCGGGTGCGGAGACGGCCCCCGGTTCCAGAGTGCCAGCTGCGCCGCACCAAGTCACAGGCGGCTCCGGCCGTGCCCCGCGGAGCGCAGCCGGACGGAGGCAGGCGGCGCCAGCACCGAGGCGGGAACGCGGGCGCGCGGGGACCGTGCCAACAGGTGGCCGCGGCGGGCGCAGAGCAAACGGAGTGCGCGCCGCCCGAAGCCCCCGGCCCGGCTGCGGCGACGCGGGGTCCCGCACCGGCCCGCCCCGCCTGAGGAGACGGCGCGCCGGCACGCACCTGCCCGCCGCGCTGCGCCCCGCTCGATCCGCGCGGCCCCCTCAGCGCCCGCGCGCGCTGCCTCGCGCCGGCGGCCCGTCTGCGCCTGCGCCCTGCGCGCCCCCGCGTGCTCGGCCGGGGGCGGGGCGGGGCGGCGCGCACGTGCGTCCGCGTCCCCAGTGCGCAGGCGCCGCCCGCGGCCGCGCGCACCTGGCCCTGCGCGCCGTCGGAAGACGGGCGTTCCCCGCCGCCAGCCTCCTCGGGGCGGCTCAGGTCGCCCCGTCTGGCTGCTCGCTCAGGCCCGCTGGGCCCCCGGGATCGTTGGCGCCGTCCGTGCCGCCGCCTCCTGCCGCCCCCTCTTTTCTGGCGCAGGGCTGGAGACCGCGGAGTTGAGACCCCACGGCCCCGGCGCGCGCGCACTTAGACGCACGTGGGGCGTGGGAGTCGAGTCTCGGCGGGAAGTCAGCGCACGCTGCCCCCGGGGAGGTCTCTTCCCCAACGAGAACGGCGGCGTCTCGGGAGAAGCGCTTGGCCGCGGCGGGGAGCGTGGATGCCCCTGGGAGCCAAGGCTCTCCGCCTGCTCAGCGGGCAGAGAGGACGCGAGCAGGATGCGTGGCATCGGCGCGGGTGCGGCTTCTGACGGGGGCGGGGGATATCATTCCAATAACGCTTGAAAAAGGATTTTGAAAAAGCCTTGGCATAGCTTGCCCGAACGGCCATCCACGCTTCCCCCACACCTAGCAGTTGGCGACGACCATGGGAAAGCACCCACTTAAATGCTGGTCAAGGAGCAAGACAAGCCTTTTGAAACGTGCAGACTCTGGACCCCCGCTTGGGTTGACCTGGGTCTGGGCGGTCTCATACGCTCGACTCAGGTGCGATGCTACTTAAAAGGGAACTTTTCTATAATAGCTGTCTAATAAGTCCTTCTAGAGAGAGGACTGGGAACTACATGCTATCATTTTACCTGTCTTTTAAGTGCGTGCGTGTGTGTTTTGGGTGTGGATAGATGCAACCATTGTAATATGAAATCGAAAATCCCCAACAATGTATGATTTGTCATCCGTGTTGCCTCCGTTGGTGTCCTATTTCCTTAAACTAAAATGTCCCCCCCCCCCTTGATCAATTCCTTAGAGGGTGCCCAAAACCTGAATCAGAGCTGTAGACAGGATGCCGGCAGTTCTCTTAACGTCCTGCTTGTTTCCAGATGCCCTAAGGCCTGACCCCCAGAGGAGCATTAGCCCTAAATGACAAAGTGGAAGCAGAGCGATTTTAAGGATGAAGAAACACAATTTGAATACATCGCTGTTGTCAACCTGTGACCACTTAGTTTTCGTCTGGGGGTAAAAGAAGAATGAAATGTGCAAACTTCGACGTCTTTCTGGTTGCCGAGTATAATTTTTACTTCATATATGAAATTATTCTTCAGAATAATTGAGTTCAAATACTTTGAAATTTAGTTTTAAATTAACGTTTGCTTCTAAAGAATGATTCAAGAGACTAGGAGGTGTAGGGTTATTATATACTTTAACAGACCAGTATGTAGGTTTGGTTTTTTTTTCCCCCCCAAGTTAATTCTTATTTTATATTGGTATATAATTAGAGTTGAATAAAAGAATTTCATTGTGTTTCTTTCTTGGGTATTGTTTCCTTTCATGATCATTACTGAAAATTTTATCAGAGGAGGTGGTGGTAAAAAATGATCCCTCTGGGTGTGTCATTCTGAGTATGCCACTGGGCTCAGATGATCACAAAATGAACCGCATTCAAACTAAGTGAGCTTTATTAGGTGTTTAATGTTTAAAATTTTGCATGTACTTCATGAGGAAATCATTGCTTTAACTCCATAATTCGTGTGCCAAATGGAGTATCAGTGATTATGTATGTATATATCTGAAAAATTGAATCTGGTATTCCAATTCTAGTATAATTAGTCTACTTTAAGACCTAGCCAGTACACGTCCATGTGTTTGACGGAACCCTAACAACTGCTGACATTTCCTAAGTGCTTACCACATGACAGACTCCATTCTATGTGCTTCATGTGTATTTTTTTGTAACGACCCCACTGGAAGGTCATTATCTCATTCTACAGATGAGAAAGACGAGGTACAGAGGAACTAAGTAACTCGCTTAACATCGCACAGCCAGTAAGCGGAGGAACCGAGATTCATACCTGTACTGTCTTATTCAGAGCCGCGAGCTCAGCCCTGGTGGCTTGCTGCCTCACAAAGCTGAGTCTCAGTGAGTCTGAGAAATCACTACGCCGGGGAAGGCATTCTGGATTCCAGGATTTCACCTCTAATTCACTCTGTACCTTCGACTAGGGCAACTGAATGTCTGATTTAGAGAGTACTGCTGTTAACGCCATCTAGAAGTTCTGTAAATTACTCTCGCTCTAAATTTTATGCTTCTACTATTTTTATGTAAATGAAATTTGATCTTTCCCTTATCAGACTAAAAATAAACCAGAAAAAGAAAGAATGCAGGACAGAGGGTAAATTTTGTTTTGTGGTTGCAGAGGTATGTTGTGTGACTGCATCGTCCATAAACTGAATGTGCATTCTGATCATGGGCCCGACGTGAAATGTATATTCATACGTGCCGCCATCATATACTTAAGGTGTTCCGGGCCATCGCCTCGATCTGTTTCTTACTGCTGTGAGGTAAACTCTTCGGGAAAATGCGGTTTTAAAGTGGAAGACAGAAGGCGCACGCTGCTTTCCCCGCTTCTTTCTCTTGAAGATACCACCTCATTGAAATGAAAACCCTTATTAACCCTTTATCCATAATACTGCATGTAAATTGTTTCTTGGTGGAGACAGAACACAAAAGTAGCTTTCCAATGAAAACGTGATTGTTGCCATCCCCAAAAGTCCCTCTCTGAAAGGGCTTTTTCCCCTCACTCCAACAAATTTTCAGTTAAATTCTATTTACCTCATAATCTAACTTCCAGGCTTGTATTTGGAACTATTAAGAATAGTTTTTCTGGGGCTTAAAAAAGGTTGGGGTAGGAGATCAAACATTAACAAGGTGGAACTTCCGCTTATTACGAAGTCCTCTACTTACGGTTACCACTAAGCCAAAGAAAAAGCTGACGAAATTTGTGAGCAGAGCCTACTTTCCTTCTCTTCATGTGTTACTGTTATGCAAAATATTTCCCATTTTTATTTTTATGGTGGCCACGATTTCTATCAAAGGTGAAGACAGAGGCAAACTAAGAGAGCATTTCCTCTCTGCAATCCAGAGGACGGACCACGTAAGTGCTCATTAATCCATTCTCTCTAATCTTTGGGGCTATCTTGCCAACTCTAACCACAGACCACTGGTTTAATTTAACTAAGAGACAGTAAGGGTAATTCACAGAAGCCTGGGTCTCAAATCTGATGCTTGAGAAGCAAGTATGTACAGAACCATGTTTAATTGTGTTTGTTTATAAAACAACAAAGTCCTGTAAGCTGCTGAAATTTAAGTCTGGTCTTTGTGATTTAAAAATCACATGAATAGAACTAAAGAAGGTTAAGAATGTTTTGGCCAAAAGGAGTCTGGATGAGCTTAGAAAAGTAATGGCTAAGGGGTGATGCTTTCCAAGCAGCTGTCACGCTGAGGCTGCTGTCCGTCCTCTCCCCATCTCATAGGGGAAAGCAGCAGGAGAAATTTAGATTAAAAAACGCAACGATTTTAAATTAGGGCCGTTTAAGAAGTCCAGGCCAGTGCACCCAGCGATGCAAAGGGCTGAGGGCTGTGGCTGCTGGGGGTGACAGGGGTGAGTGTACCCGGGTCTACCTCAGTCTCACCCACAAACCTGATCGGGGTGTGAGCGCCCTGGAGAGTACTCAACCAGCCTAACGGAAACCAGTCTCTTTGGTGGCACCTCAGGCACCAGAGGTGGAGGGAAAAGCCCTCAGGCCGAGCTGCAGAAACATGGGCGACAGCCATCCCAGCGCAAACCACCCGTTCAAGGGTCTCCCTGAAATCGGCAACTGCTGCTCAGACCCCTCCCTTTCTTCAGTCTTGAAGCCACAGATTCTCCTAACGACTAGTGTTTAGTAGCTGTCTCCATGGCAGCAGAGCCCCTGGTAGCGGGCACAGGGTGGAGGCTGATTATAATTTAAGGACTCACAGCATATGCCAGTAGCAGCTATTATTCCCAAAATCCTTGAGAAATTTCTAAAATAGAAAAATACAGTGAAAAAACAAGAAATATTTATGGTGTCTGTTGTTCGCCAGGAAACCTCTTGATTATAATCGAGTTTCCTTCCAGGTCCACCACCTGGAAGAAAATACACAAACCAGTCGTGCCAGGATCCGTGTGTTTTACCTCACCGTAAAATAGTACACTGAATTGTACCACCAAAGAGATCGGTTTCTGTTTCTCGAACATTCTCTTAGGATGGTACGTATCTGTATGTGGCAGGTATTCTTACCCACCTCCCTCCTATCCACGCCCCCCATCCTTCTGCTGTCTTTCTGCTTGGTGTGACTGGCAAAACACCACAGATCTAATTTATGTTCATTCTTGAGAGATCAGTTACATTCCCTGCATCCGATTCACATCTGGGGGCGAGAGACCCGCTCCCTGACCAAACTAGCCAGGTGCCCCTGAGCTCTGCTCTCACCTAGGCCTCAGCCTTGGCCTCTGAAGACTTGAACAAACATTGACAAATTCCTGACAGCTCAAGACACATCCCAGAACACCCCAGCTCCCCTTAAAGTGCCTGCCCGAGAAAGCTCAAGGCTGCCAGGACACCCCACTGTCTGGTCCGCCCAGCACCCGGAGGTGGGGCCAAGCTCCAGAGGGGCAGGAGCCTAACTGATGGATAAGGGCCATGAACCCAGATGGCGTCACACAAACCGTCTATGAAATGAGAATGCTCCGTACACTCTTGGTACCAGAACCTTCAATGATGGTTGTCGGCTTCTGGAAACGCCTTCTACTTTCCAGCAGCGTTATCTTCTTGTTACCTGTCTCAGCTGTGCTGTAGGGCAGAAATGAAATATATGATATATTCTTCCCTACATAGAGCAAATATTAAAAACAACTCAGGTGATATATTCTTTACATAGTATAGGTACTAATTTTGTTCATTAAACAAGGATGTTATTACTAATGTTTACAGTGTTTTGCTATTTTAGGACTTAAAATGCTATTTTATTAAGCAGACGCATTCCCACCTTCTACGAATGAAAATCAAATCACCTAAAAATCTCTATTTCCAATCAAGAGCATTTAGAGCCTCCTGTTTCCATTAAAACTTATTTTATGGTGGTGCTAATCTAGGTGACGCCGAGTGGGTATAAAATGACAAAAGTAGGTATTTTCCTACTTTTGCAGTATAGATTTATAAAATTTGCAGTATAGATTTATAAAAGTGTATTTCACATTCTCTGAGGGTTCACTGTGCTAAATGTGCGACAGCAAGTGGCAGAACGTCTGCGGTTTGGCCGCTCCGGCTCCGTGGTCCTGGCTGAAGCCAGGTGAGAGAATCTGTACTAGCGAAGGGCCCTCTGGACTCCGTCACGTCCAGGTCACAGACGGTCGGAAGTGATGTTTGTGTACAGGGCTTCTATGTCTAGGTCTGAATCGCAAGGTCCACCTCCCCTCCACTGGCTCGTCAGGAATGAATAACTGGGATAAAGTTATTAATCCTCGAAGCAGCCTTTTAGAAAGCAAACCGCAGCTGAACGACTTTGCTTTGAAAGCCTATAAAGGAAACTGACATTAAATGTGTTGACTAAACCAACCATCCTATCAATCTGATCATTGAGATGGCAGTTCAGTGTGTGAAGACGCCAAAGGTACATCCTCTCTGTGCTCGTCAGTTTCCATTTTCACAAATAACTGCAACAGGTGCCATTTCTATGAATTCAGTATGTTTCTAGTCGAAACAGTAACTATTTCTTTAATGCTTGCGTTTAAGACAAGACTTTAAAAATTGTAACAAATTATTTCACTTAAACTTTGTTTATGTCACAATTCCCCTTCCAGGCAACATCAAGACCTGAGGCGCAGGGTGGGTGACTTCCGTGGGTCCTTGAGAAACATTGTTGCGCTTCACGTCATTCTGTTATGGCACTGATGAAATGCCATAGGAACTGAACGCTTATGTCTATCATCCAGCCTGTGGCAAAAGCAGATTCATAATATGCCATCTCAACGCAGTTCCGAGAACCTCTGGGTAACAGCGTTAAGGGAGGACTTACTGAACAAGTCCTGTTTCTTTTCGCTCCGCTTTTCCTGTTCTGCACCGAGGTTTTAACTTGGCCAAATGAATTTACTGTTCATAACAAGCCTCCGAGGCTCAGCTACAAAAAGGAACCCTATGTTAGCCTCAAATATGACATGAAATGGCCCTACTGCAGGCGTTTGAGAAGCAACAAAATGTTTTACATATTCATTGGAAAAAGTAAAATAATCCATTCAATCCCCAGGCTCCCCACCTCTTCCACCCCAGTTTTAAGAATCCTCTTTCCTACGCTATTCGACCAAGACCGGTTAATATCAGGGACGAAAAAAATTTACCAAGTATGTTCCTTATGGGCACTGTCTGCTTGATAATGGGTACCAACGTTAAATAAATGTTACTACGTTTAATTTCACTTACCTTACAAATTGTCTACTGTCCTGTTAGAAGCACTGAGCATTACGACAAAAATGCCACACTGTTGATGTCACACAGTAGCAGAATATGCAAATGTAAATTATCCTGTAACGAAGACCTGGGGAAAAAAGTGGCTTAGACAAGACTGATGTTAATTTCTGTCTCGTAAAAGAGTCTGAAGGGAAATTCTTTTTTCCTTCTAGAATAATAAAATACTGATGATAAGTCTTGGCAATTTATTTCACTAAGCGACTTTAGAGTATTAAATAAAAAGTTCTTTAATTTTTAGCAAATAAGTAAAAAGTAGTAATTTTGTTACAGCTTCTGAAAAATTGGTAAAATTGTAAAGCAGAGAAAGGTTTCCCAAGCAAGCCATCTGCGTACTTTCCTCCTTTATTAAGGGGGAAAAATGTCTTTGTGATTCGGCTGAAAGAACATGGAGCAATGCAGAGGCGGTCAGGAAATGTCGTAAATCTCCATCCTGCTGGGAACCCTCTCCCTGTCTCCCTGCGCAGGACCGGCTAACATCACGCACTCGGCAGCTACGGAATCTGGTCAGCGGTCACGATCGGTTCGCTCGTGCCTGATGCTCAAGCGCTCGGCTCCCGCTCTGCACTGTTACCTACAAAGCTGTCCTTCATCTACTGTCATTAAAAACTACCCTACCGTAAGCTTTAGAGCATCAAAGTGACAAAACAGACTTGTATTTTTGTTGGAAATACACATATCCCGAGTTTCCATTTTCCGGAAAAGCAGAGCCCCCAAGTTACATGCCGTGGAAGCCACTTTACAGGCGGCTTTATTTCGATGACCCAAGGTGAATGAGTGCCACTATTGTTGTGTAGCTGTGAAACAGATCCTCATCCTTCACCTCGTTACATTTCTTCAGTATGAAGTTGCCAGTGACTATGCGATCGCATCCAATCTCTCCGTTTCCAAAGAAGCCAAATAAAGGAACGCTAGGAAACAACTTTCTAAAAGCGTCGGCCTCCACATTCGCCTTGGCTCTGTAATACTGAAAGCCTCTGCCGACGCACGCGAACATGAAGCCCACGGTGTTCTGCTCCGGAATGCTGGCGGCTTTGAGGCGCTGCATCGCAGCCTCGGCCGTCTTCTCGTCACTGACGTCCTCGCTGAGGAGCACTGTGGCACTCTGGACCCGGTGTCCACTAAAAGACAGTCCAACCACGCCGGTGGCATCGATATCCAGAGGGTTTCTGGAAAATTCAATCGGGAGAGTGGTGATCACCACCAAACAAAATGAGAAGGCTGGAGTGTAGAAGGCCCTCCCGCCTCATGCTGGCGGACGGTGGCCGCCATGAGCAGCCCGCGCGTAGTCCGAGGCTCACGTCCAGCCTGGGGAGGGCGGGAAGGGCTGGAACTGAGCTGCGGAAAGGCAAAGCGCGGGAGGACGCGGGGGCGGACCTACGGAGAAGCAGGCCACTGTTTTTTCGGTCACAAACACAAAGGGGCAAATCCACCTCCACAGAGATTTCTGGAGCCCATCCTTCGAAAGGCTTTTTTTAACTCAAAATTTGTGCATCTCTGAGTTTGAAACTCAAGGCTCTGCTTTCAAATGTAAAAAACACTTGCTCCTCTACCTCGGCCAGATTTGACAGCCGCCATGGGTGATGTTCCTCCCCCTCCAGGACTCTTCGGGACACTGAGAACGGCAGAGGCCCTTTTTACTATGAAGAGTCACTGCCATACCATGAATTTCCTTGAGAGGGGGAAACAGAACTAGGGGGGAAGTGACACACTGCGGTTACTCAGAGCCCAGAGCTGTCCAGGGAGGTGTCAGCGGACAATGCTGAAAATCGATTACGAGCATGAGCCCAACCAAGAAATAGTTCTTAAAGGACTCAGAGATTTCGTTCTTCGGCTGTAAGCAGAATCACGTGGACTGAGCCCCTCGACCTGCGTGTACTACAAAATGGAATGAACTCGTGAGTGAGTCTTTAAACTTGTTTAAGGAAAAGAAGACCAAGGTCACAAAAACCCGAGAACACCTCTTGTCACACGGAAATCGGAAGCACAGACGTACTTTTCAGAGGTCAGTGATGCCAGGTTGTCCACCTGGCCTCCGGCCAAGACGACGTTCATGTCGCTGAAAGTGCTGACCACTCGCTGCAGGTAATTGCTGGCTCCCACCCTGCAGCAATTGTAGCCAAACACCAGGACCACGCGCAGCTCGGGATTGTCCAGAAGACCTGAGAGAAACGAAGAGCGACACTCAGGCAGCCCCACAGAAGGAATTTCCCAGTTTATTACAACTTCATTCCCCGTATTTTGCAAAAGGAGACGTCAGTGTTAGTGACCTGCACGATCTGGCTCCGTTTGCTTCTCCAGCCTCATCTCACACCCCACCCTCGGCCTCCCACAATATCGGACCCACGAGATTTAAATCCTTGCGGCGAGGTAGCGGGCCCTTTCTACTTCCTGTCCTCTGGTCTCTGGGCTCCCCTGCGCTCCTGTCCGTAACCTGGGAAGAAGGTGAACACGCTCCCCTCAGGTTCACAGCCACCCAGGGCCAGTCCAAGCGTCCCTTCCCCAGCTGCGCAGCGCAGATTCCCTCCCGCGGCTGCTTCCAGCACCTGCACGGCCACCTGGCCACACTCGTCACCTGCGCCCCAGGGCGGTCAGTCCTGCTAGACTGGGGCCCGGACGCAGAGCAGCATCCCCTCCAACAGCAGACCCGGGCGGTGCTGTGCGTCCGCAGCTCGCGTTAGGCATGCGGATTATGAGCCAGCCTGTCCAGATATGTATCTTTTAACTCCAGAGATTACTGGTAACAAAGGGTACCAAACAGACCCTTACCACGACTAGGCTTCATGTTAGAAATACTTCACTTGGTAAGTTCTTCAAAATGACTAACAGAAAGTGTGCGTGTGTAAAATGACGTCCTATGAGACTGGGTCAGAGGAGGACATCTCTACACGAAGCCAAGAACTGTCATCATCGGGTGCGAGGCCGTGTCTGTAGAGGACTTGCCAGGCGTGGGAGGGAGAACAGGGCCACCGGCCTGCTCACCATGGGCTCCGCACGCCACCTGCTGGTCACCACTGCTCAGTGCCACGAGGTCAGTGGAGACAGCACTGTCAGCCAACCCGGCTCCCTATTTTTCTGTAAAGAAAGTTTTCTGGAACGTGACCTTCTGTTTACGTGTTGTCTGGGCTGCTTTTATCCACCAAGGGCAGAGCTGAGTAGATGCAACTGAGACTGTGTGACTGGCAGAACCTGGAACGTAGACGGGTTTCCTGGCCCTGGGAAACAGCACGGGGGCCGGGTGCTTTCCAGTGTGGTCCAGGGCTGCGGGCTGGGACTGTGGAAGGTGAGTCCTGGACCTCGGCCTCTGGCGCACGCCGCTCACCCAGCTCAGGTTCCTCAGCCTCGGGGCGCGGCGGAGACCACGGCCCGGATTTGAACTACAGGACGTCAGGACACGATGGCACGTGGAAGAATAGAGGTCACCATCTCCAGCTGCACAAAGCTTCAGTTTCCAGAAGGCCACACGCAGGACGAGAACGATGTCCTGGAACAGCCAGAACTGCAGACGGCAAACGGCTTGGGAAAGGGTGCCAATGAGAACCTTCGCGAAGCAGAAAAACACAGGCCGTTTCCCCTGCAGGTTCGGACGCCTGAACTCCGTGCTGTAACGCACGCGAGGTCTAACACATCCAACAGCCGCTGTCACAAAACGGATGGTTTCTGTTCGTTTCCTGCCGAGGGACAGAACTAGGCTTCCGGCCGCAGGCAGCGCTCCCAAGAGGACAGTAACGGGGGGCGCCGAGGTGCCTCAGCACGTGAGGGGGGCGGGAGTCTGCCCCACAGGCACCGTTCGCCCGTCCCAACGTTCCAACAAAAGCCGCATCTGCAGATGCAGACGACAGGCCTCAAGAGCGTTTCACCTCGGTGACTCGTCACTGCGTCCTATGCCAAAGTGAGCTCTGCCATTAGAGCTCAGACACTCAGCTAGAACTCTGCCTCTTCAAAATCAGCTCGAATGACCTGCCTCCCTCAGCCAAGGTTCCTCTGTCCCATGTGCCCTCGCAAACCATCGCCTGACAGTCGGCCATAACTTCTACCTTTTCTAAAAAGTATCAGGTTCACTATACCTATTCTTATCTTTTTAGTTGACATAGAACTTGTATCTTCCTAAAAGTTTTTTTACAATAAATGATTACTAGCATAAAAAAAAAAAATGAAAGCTTAGAAAAACTTTGCAGCTTCAAAAAATAGGGCAAAATGATAAGAAAATATTCAGAAAAAAGAAGTCCTTCAAAATTCAGAATTAAATACGAAAAGTTTCTTATCGATAGAGTAGTTATTAAAAAGTTTTCATCTCTGGTTCTCTCTTGTTCTCTTCACTGTAGATCAAATGATGTAAAAAGTAAGTCAGTTCCACCAAAGTCACACTGCACCTAGCTCTGTCAATCACAGTTTGAGTGACCCGCATCTCCAGTACTGAGTATGTCGCTCAGACTCTCTTAACGAACGAAATCAGTAAGATGAGCACCTAACAGTTAATTCCAGTAACTTACCCACTTCAGTGAGCTGACGTCTTTCCAGTGTTAAGTTCTTCGGATCCTTAATAAAATGAAAGGGTTGTATTTTTATTCCTTCAATTTGAGGAAATAACAGAGCAAAACCAGATTCTCCAATTTCTATTTCTTGAGGTCGATTGCTACCTGATCCCATTGGAGTCACTAGGAAAAAAAGTTAAACAGTTTTATGAACGGATTCAATAAAAACTGAAGTTTCACTCTGTACCACTGTAAATCACGGAACCCCAGCTAGGAAACCACGGTCGGGTGGCTGAGATGATCTGCAAACTAACAGGCCACTATCTGAGCTTTCGGCTCTGAAATTCTTGGAGGCAAAGATCACAATGTCTGCAATTCACTTTTGAATGGTTCAGAAAGAAATGTGCTTATAAACAAAGAGAAAAAGCAAATGTTGCAAAATCTTTTAAATTGGTGAATCTAGACGAAGGGTATATGGGTGTTAATTGTACTATTATTCAACATTTCCATAGATCTGAAGTTTTTCCAAATAAAACGGTGGGGAATAGTACATAGCTCTTCATAGAAATTCCACTTTAAAAAATGTATCCTAAAAATATTTGACGATTATACAAAGTGTATATGCACACAGAGAGAAATGCTACTTCTACGGAATTTTCCATAGAAAAAGCCCTACACTGGTATTTAGATTAAGAAATTACATTTATACCATCAAACATAGCCATTTAGAACGGCAGAGATATTTACTGACACAGAAATATGTTTGTTATGTGCCGTTCATTTTAAAGGTAGGTGTCAGGGAGCAAACTGTATCCCTCCAAAACCCCTATGTTAACCCCCTATGTTTTGTACGTGGAGACATGGCCTTCACAGGTAATTAGGGTTAAATGAGATCATCGAGACTGCAGTCCTGACAAGAAGGGGAAGAGACACCGGGGACGTGCACAGAGAAAAGGCCACGTGAGGACACAGTGAGAAGGGAGGCGGCCGCCCACCAGCCAGCGAGGCCTCGGGAGAAAGCACCCTGCCAACACCTCGCGCTCAGACTTCCAGCCTCCAGACTGCGAGAAAATGAACTGCTGAGGTGTAAGTCACCCAGACTGCGGTATTTTGTTACGGGTGCCTGACTGACGCATGCAAATACAGCAGGTCAGGAGCATTCAGAAAATGATACTCTTGATATAGATACACATCTCCCCGTGTGTATATCCACACGTGTAATGCCAGACATGAAAGTCGTAACACCAACAGCGCGGTTAATTCTTAAAGGTTCTTCTTTTTTTCTTTTTTGCTTCTCTGTATCTTCTCATTTTTCTTTTTTTAACAAGGGATTGTTACTAGCAGAAATGAGAAATAAACTTGAGAGTAAGATGAAAAAAATGATATTCGAAGAGAAAATTTCAGAATCAAATCAAACCCCACAAAATATATCTGAATTAAAAACGTGAAAATGAAATTTCAGAGTTGTTATAAGGCTCCTTCCTCCCACAAAAGATTAGCAAAACATAAATGCAATTTTTTAAATGTCTGTAGTAGGTACTGAGACAATGTGAATTAAAATCCCAACAGGCTTTTTATAAGTATGGACAGGCTGATTCTAAAATATATGTAGAAATGCAAAGGACCCTGACAGCCCAAGAAATTTTTAAAAGAATGCCAAGACCTACAGTGATATGGCACTGGTTTAAGGACTGACGAATAAATCAATGGAACAGAATTAAATCCAGAAACAGACCTACAAACACACAGTTCATTTTCGACAAAGGTGTCAAGACAATCTAATGAGGAAAGAAAAGTCTTCAACAAATGGTGATGGGATAACTAAATAAATATATGAAAAATAATTAACCTTGAACCCCTACCTTACACCGTACACAAAACTAAGTTCAAGTTCGAGGTCACAGAACTGAATGCAAGGGCCAAAACCATACAGCTTATGGACGAAGACATATGAGAATCTCTCTGTGACCTTGGGGTAGGCAAAGATTTATTGGAGAGGACGTAGGAAAAAAAAACCGGACTTCACCAAAATAAATATTTTCTGCTCATCAAAAGACGCTGTTAAGAAGGTGGAAAGACAGTAACAGACCGGGAGAAAATATTCACAACACCAATACCTGATAAAAGGTCTTCGATCAGAACGTACAAACTCTTGCAGCTCAATAACGAAAAGACAAACAGTGCGATGAAAAAAAAAAAGTCAGTGAAAGACTTGGCTATGTCACAAAGCAGATATCAACTAGATGGAAAGGTGCTCGACGTAATTGTCATTAGAATAATTCGAATCGAAACCACCACAAGAAGCCTCTTCACACCCACCAGAATGGCTGAAGTGAAAGACTCAGGACATTAAGCTTTAGGACATGCTGGTGAGTATAAAATGGTACGACTTTAAAGAACTGTTGGGCAGTTTCTTATAAAGTTAAATAGGCACCAATCCACAGACGCAGAAATTGCACTTCTTGGTAACTGCCCAAGAAGAATGAACATCTGTCCACAAAAAGACATACAAAACTGTTCACAACAGCTTCATTCGTACTAGCCGGAAATTTGAAACGATCCAAACCGCCATCAAAAAGAGAACAGAAAATCAAATCATCGTTTCTTTTTATAATAGAGTAGTACTCGGGACATTAAAAAAAATAAATTATTGATGCATACGATAACATAAGTTAATCTCAAAAATAGGATATTGTTAAAAACAAAATTCGTATTGAAAGAGCGGAGACCGAAGAGCACACACTGTACGATTCCACGTACGTGACGTTTAGCAGGCAAAACGAGCCTCGGGTCACAGAAATCGGGACCAAGGGGTCCCGCGGCAGCCAGGGGTCCCGCGGCAGCCAGGGGAGAAGCACGAGGGATCCTGTGGGGGGCTCACGCCACACGCCGACCGCGCTGGTTTCATGAAGGTGTACGTTAGCCAGAACTTGTTAGAACTGTACAATCGAGACTATGCATTTCACAGCAAGTTTACCTCAGTTAAGAAAGAAAACGACCTTTGCACATATACCAATAAATTTTCTCAAACTTGAAATTCTTCCAACTTCAAGAAGGAAGATAGGTAGCAGTAGCCAATGGCTACTTTAAAAACAACCGCTAAACTGTGGCCTAAGAAAAAGGAATCTGATCACCTGCCTTGGTGGCAGTTTCACTGAGACATGCGTGGAGCTGGCTCAAAGGGTGAGAAGTGGGCCCAAAGTGATGCAGGACGACAGGTCCTGACTGAAGGGAGCTCGGAGACGTCCTCCCCACAGCGAGATCATGAGAGCTTCGGGAAATCAGACGTGCAAAGTCAAACTTCTCTGGAATAAGGCGAGCACCAAAGGGAGGCTTCAGGCAGGTTCCCGCCCCCCGCAACCTGGGGTCGGGGAGGGCAGGACTGTTGCCCAGGCCGCCCGCCCTCCTCCCCCAGCTGAAATGTGCAAAAGGAGGACCGCGGTCGGTCGTGCTCGCGGGAGGATGCAGCGGGCGTGGACGGGGGGCCTGAGACGACCGTCTTAGACGTGAAAGCTCAGATTCTACAGAAGCGTTTGTCAATAAGTAGTAACAGCAAAAACGACATCGCTCATTTAAGGAAATTCACAAGTTAAAACAAAACCATGGTCACAGCTATCCTATTTTTAAAAATCCAACGAGAAACGAAACGTCTGGCAATGGGGCCGAGGTAAGAGCACAGGGCGGGGAGCTGATGGCAGGAGAGGCAACAGTCGCCATCGGCCACACATCTGCGCGGACACGTGTAAACACCCGAAGCCCTTCGTACTTCACCACACGAGACTCTAACGTCCCGTGCAAGTGTTTCCGCGGGGGCCGGCGACGCCAAGGATGGCGGTTCCCCGAGCCGCTCCCCACGTGCGGGCTCGTTTTCCTCTCACAGCCATGCGAGGAGGGCGCCGTCACCCGTACCTCACACACAGGCCTCGAGGCCACGAGGACAGGCAGCCTGAGCAGCCGCCAGGCACAGGTGGCACGGCTGGACCCCACCCGGGCGTCGGAAGCGCCGCGCCGAGGCCACAGGGAGGGAGCCGGCCAGGAGAGGCAGGGCCACCGTTCCCCACCACGAATGGCTCCAGGACACGCGTGCGGCACGCGGGTTTGTCGGGACAGCCCTGAGACGCCAGGGTCAGCCACGGCACCAGTACGAGCCAATTCGACCCCATGGGAAATACGACTGACTTCACTGTGTTCGGGTGGAGGAGAAAGAATAAATGTGCTTTAGGCCACGAGAATTCACCGTCCACGGGGCCCGCGACGGAGTCGTCGGGTCGGCACGCCTCTCACCTACAATCCCGGGGGTCACGATCCCCAGGACCTGGCACTGTTTGGGGAACAGCTTCTCCAGGGCAGACGCTGTCTCCACAGTAGTTCTCTTCCTGGCTGTAGTGACAGAGTAGCAAAATTATTCAACATCACTCAGTTAAGGTCAACTCCGACGGCACGGAGGAAAGAACAGCCAACACTGAATAAAGTTTAAGTCATCTTGCACTAGAACGCTTTATGAAAAAGTCAAAAGACTTTTGATGAAAACAAACGTGTTCTTGTTCTGGGCCCGTTTTCTGCTTGAAATTCTGAACCTAACCATTAGCATCAGCCACCTGCTTCTCTGCTTCGTTCACATACAGCTTGTGCTTCAATGACATCGACTTAGCAACGGCAGACAGATTTCACACTTGCGACTGTCGCTGTCTGTGCGGCTGATATTAAAGCACCATGACACTGCCTGCACAGTCCCCTGGGCCCGAATGACATGACAGCCCGATGCCTATGTCTAAGGCTGGGCCTCAGGGTGTCCTCTCCGGGCTGCGGCTTCTCTGAGAGCAGAGAACACAGTGTCTACACAGAACTCTGGTAAATGGCACCCCATCATCCAACAATACGAGGCTTCAACGGCCGAAGACATGCGTCCTGTTTTAAAAATCAAAAGAAGCGCCTGGAGGATTAAAGTATTTCAAAATGAGAAAAACGGCTGTCTAAAGAATTTCTTTCAATTGCACTGCAAGGTTCAGAAAGCAACCTGTGAAGCGGAAAGAGCTCTTCAGGGCGGAAAGACAGTCAGTTCATGCGTCCCCAGGGGTAGGCCCAGAGTCACCTTCAGGACAGGACACAGTCAACTCCAAACAGAAGGCGCATCACGAGACAAAAACCCCAAACCTTTTGCTTTTGATATTCACCTCTCTTGTGGCCACGACACTCCTCCAGACTAATGAAAGTTTCGGAATCAGCCATGTAAAGAACTGTCTGTGGTAAGATGTGAACATTCTGCAAAGAAAAATTCATCAGAATTAGAGCACGCAAATCCAGGAGTGCTCTCACCCTGGTCCGAACGGCTGTGGCCCTGCGCTCCTCCGGTCCATGCTGGCATCGTGTCCATCCACTCCTTGTTGATCTTTCACTCACGCGTTCATTTCAGCTCACTCATTTGTCAAACACCTATGATTTCTTTGAGTCACACTCACTGAGGCCTGACTCAATAAACGCATCTTCCTAATAAGTGAAGTTCCACAAAAACACTAAGGACCGGCAAAAAAATGC
This sequence comes from Pteropus medius, assembly GCF_902729225.1. Lineage (NCBI taxonomy): Eukaryota > Metazoa > Chordata > Mammalia > Chiroptera > Pteropodidae > Pteropus > Pteropus medius. Next base: position 6,703,472 of record NW_024355206.1, on the reverse strand, counting down.
CCCTTGCTTTACCTGAACAGGCTTTACAGTAACAGAAACAACTGAGCGACAGAGGGAAGGTACAGCCCGTATCACTCATCACTTCTCTGCCCATCAGATCAAATACACCAGGCCTTCATTTCGACCTTACCGACAAGAGTCCCACAGCGCCCTTTCACTTACCGTGATCCAGACACACACACTTCTTCGTGTACACGCCCGCAGCTCTCTTCCTTTCCCTCCTGATTTAAGATGGTTTCCCCCAGGAGTCAGCGTAAGTGCCATCTTCTCTACAAAACCTTTTCCTAGGCCCCCTGGACTTCGCAGGCAGCATCCCTTACACGCCAGTCACTTTCACGCATGAGCTGGGCTCATTCAGACTTACGTTTTCTACCACACTTGCCATTACAGACACGTGGCCAAGTGGCTGAATTAAATGAAAAGGGCGAATGTATTTTTCCTTCTAAGCTGGCCATTCTCAAAATTTTTTTACTCTCAGAATGGAATGAAATAGCATCCGGCAAAACTTCGATGTTGATTAAATGGGGGAAAAAAGTTGATCCATTGGAATTTGGTGGAATGTTAAGATGTTTCAGAGTAGATTCCGTATGGACTAACTCATAAAAGATGCTGAGGCAGAAGGATGAGCCTGCGGTGGTCTCGGGGCTGGATAAGACCCATGGATACAGTTTCCTTGGGCCATAAATCACTTTCAAAGAATGTAATTTGGGTGCCAATATTCAAACTTCCACAAAACCTTCCATAAAGTGTGGATCTCCAGATTTTTTTGAAAAACTAGACATTTTGGCCGCACTTGAGACTGCATCCCCCTTAGCCCGGCTAAGTGGAGGAGCGCACTCTCCAGACTGCCCGGCTCTGCCACTGCCCTTGATGCTGCAGCGGCCACCTGACCCACCTGAGCCGCCTGCCTCACTCTGCAGTCATTTGAGTTTAGGACACCGGGTGCAGTGAGTAAAGGAGAGAGAATTGAAAAGATCTAGGTGTTAGCGCTGACCCCGCCACAAACCTGCAGAATAATCCCTGAAAGTGTTTAGGCCTTATGATCCCCAGTCTTAAAGACTGGAAGTCTAGTCCTGAGGTTTTATGATTCTCTTTCCCGGTACCCACTAAGAAGCAGTGACGATGAGAATCTTCATCGTGAAATGTTCTCGAAGCACAAATTAGACAACGAGAACCTCATTCCACCACCCAGAGAAGTTCCAAAAGGCAATCTGTCTTACCAAAATTTCAGTGGACTTTAAAATATTTTTAATAAAAAGATTAAATCAACTTTCTTTATGGCTATACAAGTATTGCGTCCACTAGATAATTTGGCAAACACAAAGAAAACAGCATGCATGGTTTCCATGTTTTTGTCTCGGCACACTCCGATGTATCGACTTCTTTAAGTGCATTACTATATGAATTTTTAATAATGATACTAGTAATGGCAAATCACAATTTCAAATATTGAAAATAATATATTCCTGCTACTGCAGGTAATGTGATACATGCATTACCTTTTCAATATTTAACCCTTACAACAAGTCCATGAGAGTATAAAAGAAATTCTTATTTTCTGAGGCTCAGAGAGGTTAGGTAGCTTTTTCAAAGTCACACAGCTAGTATGTGCCAAAGCTAATTTTATGTCTAAATCTGTCCGGCTACAACAGGCATTACAATACATAAACCTTTAAAGCTATATAAAAATAATACTTGCTATGGTAAAAATTTGAAGGAAAAAAAATTTTTAAACATTTTTTAAAAATCGCACAATTCTCCTTTACTGGGACAACTGTAAATGGAATCCCAGGGCTGGACGGTAGAAACGTATGGCAGACACCACCTTCTGACTTTGATGGTCGTGGCGCTGTGGCCGTGCGCTGTCCTCGCCTGTACTGAGGCATACCAAGCTACAGGGAGTGAGGAGAGCCGCGGTCCCCACGATGCTGTGGAATGACTCCCTCCTCCCACACTCCCGAGTGGGATGCCACAGCCTCACTGTCACCTGTGCTCAAAGGCTCTCTGATTCCCCCTGTTCGAGTCTCTACCTGCCTAGAGATACGATATAGAAAAGTACAGTACTGGGGACTGAAATAATTAAGTATGGGCTCTTGGCCACTGCGTGTGACGCTAAGCTTGAGAGACTCAGTTGCCTTCCCTAGAAAAGTGACGACAAAACGTGCTCCAAAGGGCAACAGGTAAAAAGGCATTATCGTGACAGTGAAAATCTGGATAAGTGCCCAACATCTGAAGAACGGTTAAATAAAACCAGGGCACAGCCTTACAATATCCACTCGTCAGAGCTGGTGTTTACAAAATCTTTAATGCCACGAGAGAGATTTCCCTAATTTTAAACGAGAAGCCCACGTACAGAATCGAGATTTGAAAGAAGATTTAGGTCGCAAAGGCTGACCCGGCGGCCCCCGAAGGCCTGAGCACCGCACGCCTTCTACTTGCCTCAAGCTCCTCGGCCGCCACGCGGACCAAGCAGTGCTCCAGCGGGTGGCCGGCGTCCGCCGAGCTCGCCGAGATCCAGGCCACCCTCCGCTGGGCGCGCAGCACTCTGCGCACGCTCTCCCGCCACAGGCGGCTCACGCTGGGGGCGCGACCACAAAGGACTGTGAGCGGGCGCCCTCCCCCGCCGCGCTCAGAGCCCCCGCCCCACGCGCCCTGCAGCACCGAGCCCCGGGGACGCACCGCGGCGGGGCACCGGCGGGCGGGGAGCCCCGGCCTCCGCCAGCCCGGCCGGCGCCCGCCTCCTGTCCTCACCCGGCCACCCGCAGCAGCGCCTTGGCGGGCAGGAAGGTGAGCACACGCTCCACCACCTCCGCCAGGTTACTCAGCACGAAGGCGCTCCGTGTGTCCGCGCACGAGCCGCCATCGCCACCGCCGCACGCCGGCTCCATCCCTCCTTCCCGGCCGGCCCCGGGGGCAGGACGGCGGCTCCGACGGGTTAGGAGACGGCGAGAGACCCCAGCCAGCGCACGCTGCGCAGGCGCGCGCGCGCCACTTCCGTCCGGCGGGGGCGGAACTTCCGGCGCCGGGACGTCGCCCTCCCGGAAGCGCCCGGCCTGTCGCTGGGGCCGCGCAGCCTCCTCCTCGCGGCTGCCGCCTTCCCGACGGCAGAGACTAGGTCGTGTTTCTCGGTCGTCACAGCCCCAGCGCCCGTTACTGTCAGGAGCCCGGATTGCCCGGGGCGCTGTCTGCCGCCAACGCCGACCTCGGGGGCGGGAACCGGCGCTCCTCGCCGCCGCGCTCACGTCGGAGCGCGACCCGGCAGAGCGACCGTCTGCGCACCTGGGCGCCACTGCGTTCGGGCACCTGCGTGCTGCTCCCCGGCCTGCCGAATCAGAGCGCGGCGACCCCGCAGGCTGCACGTTCTCCCCTTGACTCCGACGCAGGCTCAGGCTGAGATGCACGGTGGAAGGAAGGTCCGCACCGCAGGCACGGCTGCACCCCAAACTCCGTTCCTCCGGAGGCCCGCAAAACTCCGGCTGCACCCCAAACTCCGTTCCTCCCAGCTCTGGGAAGCGAACTTGACTAGACTCGGTCTCAAGCAGTCTGGCCTCGGGACTCCACACTCTTAAACACTGACAACCCCAAAGAGCTGTGCATGGGGTTAATTTCTGGTAATATTTACCATATTAAAATTAAAACATTTTAATATTAAAGTAGTAAATCCATTACACACTAAAACCATCACACACTAACAAAGTAACATTGTTATGAAAAAATAACTCTCCCACTCGCACCACCCCTCACCCCACAGCGAAGAGTGACATCTTTCCATTTTGCAAACCTCTAATTTCTGGCTTAATAGCGAAGGCAGGTGGATTGGCTTCTGAATTCGTTCTGCTGCAATATCACATCGTGTGGCCTCTGGAAAACTTGACTGTACACTTGAGAGAGAATGAGAGTGAGAACGGCAAACAATGTTTTAGTGTTAGCAAAATAATTTTGACTGTAAAAACCTTCTAAAAGGGTCTCAGGGGTCTCCAGGGTTCCCCGGGTCATATGTTGAGAACCATTGGTCCAAAATAATCATTATGGCTTCATTCTTTTCACCAGCCATAAGTTTAGGGGTGGACACAGGCCCCAGTTCTAGCCCAAAAAAAGGGGGCAGCATGCTGGGGATTGGGGGAGATTCTGAAGATCTCCTAAGGAAACACTAGAAGACACGACAATTATCCACGTCTGGATGGAGTAACACGACTGCATAACCAGACACAACATCCAGTCCAGAGATGAAATCAAACCCGGGCGTACGGTGCCTGGTGCCTGGAGTATTCCTGCCTCGGGACTTCTTGTACGTGAGACAACCTGACGAGTGTGTCTTAAGGAGGCTACGGGTGCACAAAGAGGGAGCAGGTTAATGTAACTGGAGAAACTAAGGAGCCACAAAGAATTTATATTAAAGAATGAGTGTGGAAGAGAGAAAAGGTTGAGGAAAGCCTGAGTGTACCGCACCTGTACATGCCATTTATGGGGTCTCTAGTTTTCTCTTGTTAAATCGGTCTGCCTGTCTTCCTATCAAGCCTCTGCTCACCCCACTGCACCATGCATAATCCTATTCCAGCCTCCACAGGGCCTACAGACACCTGAAGCAAAGAGTATCTCTTATGAGGGAAAATGACAGTTATTTTTTAAATGACTCTTTATTCATAAACTTGATGCAAGTTTACAAAATTTACTGTACATTGCCAAATAAATCTGCAATGAAAAATAAAATCCAAAAAAAATAAACAAACAAAAAAAAACAAAGCATGCCAAATGTGCAGCTGTCAATCTGCTAGCCATCAGGATATTAAAGAATTCAATAATGTATTCAAGATTTAGCCTTAGGTTTAAGGAACTTTAATGCTTTAAAGAATTCTGCCTTGTCACTAGTTATCTGAGCAACTGGCAATCGGAACTGTAACAAACGTTAACCATGTGGACTAGAATGCCAGAAAATCCTTTTCTACCATCCTCTTAACCACACAAAGCAGAAGTGCCAAGTTTCTCCAATGTGGTTTCCAAAGTTAAAAACTGAATCTTAAAGCAAATGCATAAGAAACGCTTTTGAACTTTGTAACTGGTTTGTGCTTCTGGATTTCATTTTAAAAGTGCTTAATAACTAGAAGTTACTTTTAAATCAAACACGGGTATATAAAAAATCTATTACCGATCAAACAGGACTGATTCGGGTAAGGCATTAAATGGAGCACACTGATTTGAGTCAGATTTTATAAAAGAATTAACACGCAGCTTTCCTATTAGTCTTTCGGTAAAAGCCATTGTTACGACCATAGCAACAATTTTAACGGTCTCCAAATTAGGCATCCTTTTGTACTTAACTGTGCGGCTTTTGCTCAAGGAGTCTGTGCCGGTCACTTTTTAAGTTTATTAGTTTACAAACGATTGCAACATCCCGTTAATAAATGGAAATGTAAAATGACCTAGTCTTTTAAATAACTTTGAGATCTATACTGCAGCTCTTCTTCCTAAGAAATATTGAACCAATAAGAAGCAGATTCAGTCCAGCAAGACTCTGACGCCCCGGTGGAAATTACTACTCACAAGCCTTACTCGCTTCCTCAGCCCAGCTTTGCTTCGCTTTGCCTACAAAGTACAACGCGACTCAGTTAAGGCCGTATCTTCAGGAAACAGCTTGGATCTTCACGTGGCCATGAAAAAGCTTAACAGTTTATTGAGTATCCTGTCATTGTTTTGGCAATATCATAAAATGGTTTATACCTGAAAAAGCTGTGACTTAGAAGACCTGAAATCTTCTAAACCAGTATGAAACGTCGATTAAACTTTTATTGGCTCTAAATGGAACAATATACTCTAAGTCCTCATCACGCAGGAGCTCGATGTGGGTAAGTTACCCTAGAGTCGCAGCTTCAGTGACCTGATGCTAACTTGCCTGCTTAACAGATTTCACTTTTCAAGAAAAAGAGATGATAAGGAGTGGCCAGTATGTGTATTTATCAGGAAGGATACAGTAAAGGCCCACTGCTCAGTCCAAGATACCTAAAATGAGCAAAATGAAAAGGCTATGACTTATACAGGATGTCGGTTGACACATTATCCACTAAAATAATCTATTAGCTAACGTCTTCGGTACTGCTGTTACGGGGCACTCAAAGCTTGTGTCTGCATGTTGGAAAGATTTTCTTTAAAGCAACATTGGTCCAAACATACAACAGTCAACGCATTTAGCCATCTTCCTTCGGAGGGGTGTACCAGCCTGAAACGGAATGGAAAAAAAAGTTAACGTACTTTCATTCTTTTTTTTTAGTATTACCTTTTTAAATTTTATTTTTCAATTACAGTTGACATTCGATATTATATTAGTTTCAGATGTAGAATGTGGTTAGACATTTATAGAATTTACGAAGCGATCCCCCTGATAAGTCTGGCACCATACACAGTTATTACAACGTTATGACTATATTCCCAATGCTGTACATTATAACCCCATGACTATTTTCTAACTGCCAATCTGTAGTTCTTAATCCCTCGACTGTTTTCACTCAGCCCCCCTCCAAAATATTTTAATTCTTCAACCAACCAGGAGAAACGGCATTTTATTAAGGTTAGCTACTTTCTCTACTCATAATTTTCACGCTTAAACCTCCCGTAAAAATGAAACTTACACTTATGTTGGCAACAAAGCATTCGATATGTTCACAATACAGGTGCCCAGTGACTGAGGACGGGGCGACGTGCCCACTTCACACGCGCATCAGCCCACACACGGTCAGGCAGAATCATCTAACACAACGAGCACACTGCAGAGCAGCGGTCGTTGACCCTTGTGACCACGTGGCTGATTGGGAGCTGCAGCTCGCTGCCTCTGCCCAGCGTCACCGCAGAGTACCACACCGTGTGTGCTAGCCCGGGAAAACAGCGAAATGCAAATTCAAAGGGAGGTTTCTACTGAGTATCGCTTCCACATCATTTTAAGGTCAAAAAATCCTAAGGCGAACCATCACAAGTTGGGGACTGACTGTATAAAGGTATTTTCTGTGAATAAATGGTACTCAAATTTTCAACATAAGATCTCTATGTTAATGGCATTTCTAGCTAAAGATGACATGTAGAATATCAGCTGAGTTTTGTATTCCATTTCGATTCTGTCTTTCAAAGTAAACCTCACTGAAAATAACTTTCCCCCAAACAGAATCCTGGCATTTTAGAATAAGAGGAACTTGGACACTTGAGTGCGGTGATGTCACTTCACTAGCGAGGAAGCCAAGTCAGCAGGTGCACTGACTATGCCTAAGACCAGTTCGCAGCAGAAGCCAAACCGGACTCCATCTCTCGATCCTGCATCTTCCGCCACGGCTAAGCTCACGCACACCCCGCACTCTCGAATACAGCACTTGCCATAAGCATTTTTGAATGCTGACTGCAACGTTTGTCTTAGAAACAGATAAGAGATAAGAAAAATATGATTGTTTCCAGACTCGACAAAAACCTAAGCTCTGAGCGAACGAGACCAGGCTGTGTTTGGTACGGTGCTGCCACGGAACCAAACGAGCACGCCAAGGCTGGCGGAGCATCCACGAGGCCACGAAGTCGTGGGGGCGCCTTCGGGTCTGCTCATTTAGGGTGCTGGGGACCATTATCCTGAGAACTCGGCCTTGGCCTCGAGTCTGATCATTTCCTTATTCAGAAGCTTGAAACTGTTTTGAAGAGAGGTACGCCTCGTCTTACGGTGCTTCCCAGATGTTGCATTTTTCACGAACTGAAGGCAAGACTTCCACCAGCAAAATGATGACAACCCGCTGTATTGCAACACTCGCTTTCCTATAGTGGTCGGGAACCAAAATCGAAATATCTCCGAGGTGTGCCTGTACAATTCTTTTGCAAGTAAGCAGTCACTGCAAAAGTGACAAGTTTACTTTGTCATTAAAATAAAAGTCAGCACAAAGCACAAATCCTAAGTCATCGCATTTCTAGCAAAGTAGAGTTTACCGTAAATATCTTTCAAAGGAAGCCACTTTCTATTTCTATTATTTACTCTGCATAAAAAAAGGATCGGCGTCCCGACCACAGCTACAACGAGTATCTTACTATCAGCTGTTGGTTACACAGTGCTTCGGTATGCACGCCCCTCCTCCTCCTCACAAGTTTGGCAAGATAGACACCCTGCCAACTTGAGCAACGAGGAAGCTGAGGCTGAGCGGTAACAGCACTGGCTCGGGGCCACAGAGCTAGTGACACAAACGGCACTGAGAACAGGTCTTCGAACTCCACGTCTACTTGCTTTATTACCACGCTGTCAGAGACGAAAACTGCAGAGGTGCACCGTGAATTCGAGCAAAATTTAAATGAGGCCATTAAGTTTACAAAAGAGATTTCGAGATTTGTTTAAATTTGCGATTCACAGACTCGTAAGTGGATACTGAAATTAGAATTGTTTTACTTGACTAGATAAATGTGTACGATCGTCAAAAAACGCCAAGTAGTTTGAAGATGTTTCACAAACAGCCGGCTCAGGATCTTGATTGCATTTACTCAGTATTAACAATAAGCTCCACTCGCAGAGTGACCTTCGCTTCGTTCTTATCTTAATTCTGTGTAGTTTCAGCGAATAAAATGATTAATTCATTAATCTACTCGAAAATCTTGATTCTTACTCAGAGGTGCTTGAGCTAAGTATTTAAGACACCAACATTTTGAATGAAGTAGTGTGTGTATCCTCAAGCTAATTCTTTTCACCGCTGTAACTGTACTTTATAAGAAATTAGAGCAAAAATGAAAATAAAGCAGGACAAATATCAACAGTACATTATGTAAAACTTCATAAATAGCAATATATACATATTGAATTAAACGTACCATTTTTCTCGTGTATCTGCACAATGGAATTATAAGACTGTTGGGCTCTTGCTAGATTATACTGATTCTGAAAGAAAATTATACATTTTAAATCAAAACTCTTAAGTAGATGAAAATCATGACAAACGACTTACAGAAGGGTCACTGCTGTACCTGAACACACGGAACAATTATATTTCTAATCTCAAAAGAATTTTAAGCGACAACCCTCATTTCTCAATTTCATTATTCTCTACTATTTTAGAAGGATAACAAAATCAAAACTGTACTCCAACAAAAATCTACGAGCTTCACAGTTCGGAGTCCCTCTCCACACGGATGAATCAGTTAAAGGGTGCTCTTGGGACCTGAGTGGAACTCAAACTCTCTTCCTCCTGACTTGTATCCAAAATATATTAAGCTTTAAGGACTACACAGATAAATGACATTTGGAGTTCAAAATCTAAAGAACACCGGTAAGTGGCACCGAGCCATTACTAAAGGAGCCCTGTTTTAGAACCTCTTTCAAGGAGCCAAATTGGGATTAATTTTGTCCCCCTCAGTACAACCGAACTGCATCTTAACTTCCAACTACCATGTCATGAGCAGTCTCCACAGGGTACGCACCTATTATATTATGCCACAGAACTTTTTTGCAAATAAATTCACGCAGCACGAGAATAAAAAATGTGTTAAGACATTCTAAGTGGAAAGTCTCCTTCCTACCTATCCTCCCGCCATTTGGAGAGAGGGGGAGAAGGAGGGAGGAGAGGCAGTGGGTGGGGGTTCAGTTCCAAATCTTTTTAAATTTTCATGACTTTTTTTAAACCGTGATTTAGAAGTGCGTTTAATTTCCAGTTTCGTGTAGATTTTTCTTCACCTTTTCGTTACGGTCTTCTAAGCTTAACTGCATCATATTTAAATATATGCTCTATATGGCACCAATTATTTTTTAATATTCCTACCTGCTTTATGGATTAATTTACGATGACATGTTTTTCCATATGTTTGGGAAGGATATGTAGTTATCTCATTACTGGGTACAGAGTTCTAGATTTGTCCATCAGACCAAGCTTGTTAATTGGTTATTCAAATCTTCTACATATTTGACATGTCTGCTTAACTTACCACGAGCAGGTACATTAAAATCTCCTACTATAATGGTGAATTTGTCAATTTTTCCTTGTAGTTTTATCAGTTTTTAATCTGTATTTTCAGGCTATTTTAATGGGTGCAGAAAGTAAAAAATTATACCCTCCTGGTTAACTTAGGGGTTTATCATTCAAGCAGTCACTAATGCTTTCTGCTCCAAAATCATATTTTGTTTGACGCGACAGCTACGTCTCATTTATATCTATTGTGGCTGATTTATTCGGACTGGCTCCTATCACCTGACTTTCTGATTTCTATCTCTCTCGCTTTTTAATATAGTTTTATTATCTCCTCCTGAGATCCCAACAAGACATATTCTAGACGTTGCTCTGACATCCACTTCGTAGCTTCTGCCACGCTGTCTATCCCATGCCTCTCCATGCAACATTCTGAGTTGTTTCTTCTAATCAGTTCTCTCTTCTGATGTCTAATCCATTTATTGAGTTTCTCATTTCGGCAATATTTTTTATTTCTATAAATTCTATTTCATTCTTTTTCACATCCGTCTCATCATTCCTGATGCTCTTATTGTTTGCTCGATTTTATTATTCTTTTTTCTTTAGATTTCACATATTTTCATTTTCTCACAATTCTATTATCTAAGTCTCCATTCTGTATCTGATAATTCTAAAACCTCGAGTCTTCGGGACTAAATACCTCTTCTTCGTCGTGTTTCCCAGCTCTCGTGTGCTGGGTTGCCCACCGTGTGTGCTTGTGATCTGTCACTGTGAATTCGTATTCGCTTGGTCTCAATCTCTGGGGATCCTGCAGGCTTCAATCAGAAATGCGTGCCTCTAAAGAGTCTGTGTCTGGTTCTGATGAGAACGTGGACACAGCCAGCACTAGACCGCTTTTGTACGCTAACCGTGGAGAAACCCAGGGTCACGCGAGGGTCTCAGCATCGGCTCCCCAACCTTGCTCGTTTATGAAGTGAAGCCTGGACCTCTTAGTCTAGGTAGCAAGCCCCGCTCCCTGGAAGGGAAACAAAAGCCAGATGGCTCACGGGAATGGGATCACCGAGGGATCTCACAGGTCAGGAACGGGGCTAACGCCAGACTATCTGGTTCCAGACCTGGCTCCGCCACCTGTGACCTTAGACGAGATGCCTAACTTCTGTGTGCTCCGGTTTCCTCGTCTACAAAATGAGGGTAATAAGAGTGGCTACTTCGAGGTTATTAAGAGGACTGAAAAAATTAAGACGAATAAAAAGTTTAGATTAGAGCCCAGCGCATAAATGCTCACTGGGAATTAACTACATATATACCAATAACAAAATCCAAACTATAGACATGTTTATAGTAAAAATAACAAAGACTAAAATAAAAAGACAGGAAGAAGCCTCATAAGATAACGGGAACTCTATCTTATAGTTCATGTGACATTCGTAATGAAAGTACCTTGTTTGCTCCAAACTGCACTCTGGCTTTGCCTTTGACTAAGGTGGCATTGATCTGCATGATGACCGACTCTATGGAGTAGGCGCTGCTCCAGCCCTACAGGGGGAAGAGGCAATGAAATTCCCAATCCCCACCTGGGAGAGTGTCACGAAAGGGCATGTGACAGCTCAACAACAGCGACTGACATTAAGGAGTCTGCAGTCAAGAAGGAAAACTAAAGTTGGACCATTTCCAAAATTTCTCACACACGCACACGCACATGCACACGCACACGCACGCACACACACGTGTTCTAAATGCAAAACGTGAGCAAATTATGACTTTAAATAAACATCACTTTCTGCCTCTCCTAGCACAGATTAAGCACAAAGTACAATGTCATTTTACTAGTTTACGTAGCTTTTTCATTATGTAAAGTAGCTATTAAAAGATAATAAATTTTTAAGTAGGTGCTATTAAACGAAGATTTTCCACTCAGAATCTAACTTACATAAATGAAAACAACCTATGGAAGCAGAAAAATATGAGTGCCACAAAAAAAAAAGTCACCTGTTTTGTGAGAAGTTCCATACACAATGCACCGCCGCCCAACACGTACCTTAAACAGAAAACAGGAATCATACAAAATTCTCTAGATTTCAGTACCCCTTCTTGACTTTTGAAGTACCATTACTAAGAAAGTATGCATACATGTAAAGATTAGAAGATAACACAGAAAAATGAAAACAGCTATTAGGGTTACAGGACCGTTACGGGCAATTTAAAAATTCTAATGTCATTGTTCTACTTCAGTCGATTTTTTAAAAATAGTACTCTTAGTAACAGAACACTCAGACTTTAACATACAGATGCTAAGAACCCAGCCTCAAGTACTGCAGAGAACAGGGGCTGGAGATTCAGTTTCCCCAAATGGTATTCGAGAAATCTGAAAATTTCTCTGCCATCGTGTTGCACGGCCAACGGTTTTCCTCCAGCGGAAGCAATGACTTTACCACAGCTGTAGTGATGAACATCTGCAGTGATGCCTTAAGTTGTTTTTGTCCCCTCTGCTGCGAGGATCACATGGTCTGGCCCTGGAGCCCCTCTCTGGGACACCTCGATTCCTCTCGCTCGTGCTGAGGACTGTTCTCGGAACCAAAGACAACGTCTGGGGATTCCCAGGTCTCTTAGGAAGTCATTATTTAGATCGAGATCCTTCTGCCTTGTGACACTTTCTCAAACAAAGTCATTTCCTCCTTTAAAGTTATTTTAAACTTCTAAATACATTAACTAGATGCTCTAAGATAAAGAGAATGACAACTATAGAAAAACTGTGGACATCCTGAAAATACATAAGCTGCAGACCACTGATTAGGTCCAAGCGAAAACTAAGCCCACCACAATGTTTGCCCGTCCTCTAGGACTCTGCCTTTCCTGTCCTTGAAATTCCGTCTGCTGCCCACTCTTCCGAACCCTACACCGCCCCCGCCCCGTAAAACCTGCCTAGACCATCTAGCCTGAGGACTCCGCATTCTGGCTACCGAATGCATCCTCATGTTGACTAAACCAAATTATTTTATGGAGCAGTAAGGAATCTAAAAACTTCTACCGTAGACCATGACTATGAATAGTAATAGTTACAGTGAAATTATTCATTAATGGGAAGTATTCAATAACGCCCCATCCTGGAGACTTCAAGCAGCTGTCTCTTACTCACTTGTCCCAAATGCTGGGAGCTTTCGTAGTAAAAGTTTAATAGGAGGGGGGAAAATCCAAAATATTAAATTTGGGTGGAGAATCATGGGATTTTAAACTTCTTTGTACGTTCTCCCATGCTCCTGGACAGAGGATTCTGTCCCCAGTTCTTCGAAAGGCACGCCGGGCTCAGAGCGTATCCTGTACGCAGTGAGCTTTAAGCGCTTGATCTCCGGTGAGATGACGGAGGAGGCCGACGCTGTGCTCGCCTCCGGCCACCACCACAGGAAAATCAAAACTAAATTACAGAACGATCGCCACTGAGAACCGCCTGACGACCAGCTGAACAGAGTCCTCTAAGTCAGGACATAAAGAAACAGCCATCTCGAGACAGGTAGGAGGGGTGGAGGCCAGGAAGGGGGCTGGCCCTACAGCCACACGTGGTGGTTAAGGATCGGGAGGGGATGTCTCTGCTGTGGAGGTCCCCCGAGAGGTCAGGGGCCCCGGCGCTGCACCGGGCTCCCCAGCCCGGGAAGGACTCCCCAGTTGTCCGCTGTGCAAAGCCGTGGGGGGCTCATCTCTGAGAGGAGGGCTGCGGGGCCGAGGCCCCCTGGAGGGGCCCGTGCTCGGGTTCCCTCGCCCAGGAACTCCCCGCTCGCTCCGGGCTCGGGCACAAAGCCCCGCACCAGGCCACCGACACGACACAGCCGCCGAAGGACCCGAGAAAGGGAAATGAAAAGTTTTTATATTATAGCCAAATTCCTGACAGTGATCGGATGTAAACAAAGCCAAGGAGGGGGCAGGCCTGTCGGCCCAAGTCCAAGGGTCTGACCCTGCCCTTTCTCGCGGTGAGGAAATGGGTGTGGAGTGTCACAGCAGAGCCCCAGGACGGCGGTGAGAGGTGGCGCCGGACCCGGGCCCCCCGGCACAGAAACGGCCACGGTGCTCTAGAGGTCCGCGGGCTCTCTCGCGGACGACTGAGGCAGGAGGACGCCGGCCGAGGACGCGTCTCCAGCGGCCTCCGAACAACCCCGTCGCAGCGTTCCGGCGACGTGAAACACGGCCACCAGCCGCGGTCCAGACACTGCGCTTAGCTGCAGCGTCCTTCTGCGACCGCGAGCCCTTTTCACCAGGGCTTCCACTTTCTGCTTCTTCCCAAGTCAGCCAATAACTCCCCCTCCTCACCTAACGGCTGGCCGTGGACCCCGAGTCTTTACATTCTGCCTGAGGTTAGCATTCACCTGTCACGGGCCGTCCCGCCCACTACTACGGTCCCAACTCAGGTTGTCACCGCTTCCCTCTCTCAGTGGCGTCAGCTGGCGTCTAACTGGCCTCTTCTGCCGTCACCAGACTTACATCTCTAAAACATTCTTTTCACTGCTATTCCCTGCTCCTGAACCAGTTAAAGAAAGATCTGCTCACCGAGTAAAGAAAACCCGCCATCGGCCCGTGGTCCTGTCTGGCGACGAGACATCCCGTCAGCAATTCCCTGCCCCTCCCCCGTGGGAGGACATGTGCGTCGATACCCGCCCTCCACCCCCGCCAGCTGGCCAGGCTGAGACCAGGCCTGCTCTGCCCAGGTCCCTGTCGCCAGAGCTGGTCCCTTCCTTCAGCTCAGAGCTTCAGTCTACACTTAACATCTGACCATCGATGGCATCACGCACTCGACAGCTTTCATGTCTTTCTATATTGCCGGCTTTTGGTAGACTGGAAAAACCAGTTAGACGACTTATTTGGATAAGTCTCAAGCTGACTTATTCAAATTACTCATTTGAATAATGGACAGATCAAAATTATTTTTTTAAATATTATATTGTTGCTGACATGTACTACGCAGTCAGGCTAGGATGGCTGCACCTGTACTGAAGGTGTGAAGACTTTTTCTTGTTCCCTGAACGGTACAGCGTAACAACTATTTACACAGCATTTATGCCGTGTTAGGTATTGTAAGTAATCGAGAGATGATCTGAGGAAAATGAGAAGATGTGCAGAGGTGACGTCAAGTGCCCCGCCGTCTTACGTAAGGGGCTTTAGCATCCTCGAATTTCGGTGTCCCTGGGGGGAGCGCTGGAATCAACCCTCCTCAGACACAGAGGGCCGACTGGATTCACCGAGGACTTGCTCAGTGCCGGGAACTGTCCCAGGTGCTGGAGAAATACAGGGAAACAAAGCAGCTCCCATCCCAGCAGACGGTCCTGGAGCCAGTCGCCTTCCCTGCCCAAGGGACAGCGATATTCACCACTTTAGGTGTCTGTCTCACAGCTAGGTGGCAAATTATCTAAGATCATAAATTCTTAAAATTCTTGGGACTTCTCAGAACAAAAAGGTGAAAAATCTATGCCCGTCGACTTTATATCACTTTTCAGAATGATCTGATAAAAATTTTGTTTATCCTGAATTTACAAAATTTTTCCAAATCCTTTCCTTATTCATTTGTAGCTGCCTTTATTTTTTAATCTCAGTGAAACTATTATTATATCAACCAAAGAGGTGATCTAAGTAAACGCTGAATGTTTCTAGATTTTAATCACCGTAACATGGATTAACTCATGAAGTAGAACTGGCCAGCTGAGCACTTCAGATTCTCAAAGTAGTTCAACTGCTCCTACTTGGAGGGCCTGCAGACCGCTTCGCCACTAACCTAGGTACGAGTTCCGGTCTTTCCCCACCCTCCCTATGAGTTCCAACCACAAAAAAGCAATGGGGGCGAGGGAAATGCATGACAATTACCATGTGACTCCGCCTTCAGAGGAGACTCCATGGCCAGCTCGAGGCCCATGAGATTGCCTGTGACTTCCTAGGATCATGGGCCCATGGGAATCACTTTGTAACCCGAACTTTCCCTAAGCGCTCAATCACAATTTATATTTTAAAGACATTAGGTTTTTCATGGTAAAATATATGCACATAGGGGCCATTAAAAACTCTACCTATAAACAACATAATGGTTTATACCAGTGGTTCTCAAATCGTGGTCCCCAGACTAGCAACATCGGCTTCACCTGACACTGCCTTAGAAACGTACATTCTCAGCCGCCCCCCTCACTCGGTCAGAAACTTCGGGGTGAAGCCTAGCATTCCAGGCCTCCCCGCATCGAACGAGGCTTCCAAAAGACTCTGACACGCACCGTCAAAGAAAATCATCACTAAACTTACCCTCCCGAGAGAACAGGCAACACCACTCGAACAAACGGAGGATCAAATGGGAAGTTATCCTAAAAAGCAAATAAGCACGTTTAATGCCAAGAATATCGTTAATAGTACATTTAGGAGGTTTTAAAATAGTCTATAAGGAGTGTGGACCCTTATTATCTGACGATGAATGAGGGTCATACGAGTGAAAATAGGACCAAAAAAATAAAATGAAATAAAAAAACAAAGCAGATGGCCCAAATACAGCCATGATGTGGTAAATTCCTGAACTGCATGAAGGGTCCCCTGACAGCAGAACCATACAAAGCAACAGCCCGGTAAAGACAGACTGGGTACTCGGGATCAATCCTCCTGCGGAAAACTGGAGAAAGTGGCAAAATGTAACCATTACAGAGCTCAGAGGAGGAAGGAAAGGGACCGGAGAGCAGGGCCCCGTTCGCCCCGTGGATTTTCTCTCCATGGCAGAAGAGGAAGACAGGGGTTCGGCCACCGAGCAGGGCTCACGGGTCACTGTGTAGGGCGCTAAAAATAAACCCTGGAGCTCGGTGTCCACGGAGGGGAGGCCTCAACCGCCTCCGCACTGTAGTTGGGGCCCCGAAGGACACACTGCAAAGTACCCCGGCTGACAGGGAGCGCTGCCCTGCTTCACGTCATCTCAACCCCCGTGTGACTCAGTGACCCAGGGCTGCCGGTGCCCAGGCGCCCGACAGGCCGCGTGTGAGTCATCTCTGGAGAAGGGAAGGGTACCATCCAAAGCGTCAGACCAGCTCTTCGGCCCTTCGTGTATTGTGTTTATCGCTAAAATAACAGTTATGTGAGACCTAATGACAACACGGCCAGAAAACGAGAGGCAAACGACAGACACAAAACCACAAGGGATGGAGATGACACAGTCGGCAGACACAGATTTTAAAATAACTATGCTGATTATGCGCAGGAAAAGACTGAAAACCCTGGGAGAGAACTAAAATAATAAAAAGGAATTGTATGAAAATCCTGAATCACAGAAATACCATAACTGAAATTCATAACTTAATGGACGGTTCAACCGCAGTGGAGACTTAGAAAAAGAGCAATTCGGTGTACCAGAAAATGGGTCAGAAAACATCCAGAACGAAGCCGAGAGACAAAAAAAGGTGGAAAACACAGAAAACAAGACACGGGGGAATGCACCGAAAGATGTCATGTGTAGAGCTCCAGAGGAGAAGAGAGAAGGAAAAGAAGCGAAATCTGAAGAGAACGAGAATTTTCCAAAACTGATAGAGGACTTCACGAGATGTGAGCGCTCCAAATGCTTCGAGAGAAGCGATGGGAGCCATGCTAAGGGAATGACTCCCTCGAGGCGCTGGAAGAAAGGAGTTTCCGATCTCGAAATCCATACCAGAGAAAATGCTTTCCCAAACTTCAGGCGAAAGAAAGACATTTTGCTACCAGCAGACCCACACTACAGGAGATCCCGTAGGATGCTCTTGAGGCAGGAGAAAGGTGATCGTAGATGGGAACCCGGAGAACAAAGGCCGTGAACAGAGCACGTCTGCGCGGAGACCGAAACGTACGTGGACTCATTACGAAACAACGGGCGTCAGGTTTCAGACGGAGGAAACGGCTGCACTCACCCCGCGGGGAGTACGTGTTCCGAGGTCTCTGCATTTATGAGGAAGAGGGAAGATATAAAGGGACAAATCTATGTTTGACTTTGACAAGCTAAGGGTGTGTGTGGCAACCGGAAGGCAGTGAAGGAGAGTAAAGAACGCACGATTACCAAGCTGACGGAGGCGGGGAACTGGGGGAACGGAAAGAAATCCGAAAGAACGAGAAAAAGCAAGGAGCCAGAAGGACAAACAGAGAGCGCCTAGGAGATGGTGGAGTTCAACCCGGATTTCAAAACGGTAACGAACACACTAAGCGCTCCTATTAAACGGCCAAGATCGCCCGACTTCACAAAAACACGCGGACAGAAGATGAGGGAAAAGCACCCTCGGCTCAATCTCAGGCGACCGAGCAAAATGCTCGGGCCTGGACACTGTTTCCAGAAGAAGAGGAGCCTTTTCTCTTGAGGAGCTGAAGCAAAGACAGGAGTCGAGGTGGCCGAGTGAGAGGCCAAGGCCGCCCCTCAGCTCCCCGAGCAGCAGGTAGAGGACCAGCGTGCTACCTCCGAGAAAGCTGTCAGGAGGCCAAGAGAATCCCCTCCAACCTTCTACGTTCAAATAAAAGCGGGTAAAGAAACAACGAATGACCCATAAAACCGGTGTGAGGGAAGGGAGCCAAACAGCATGTTTCACCCAGGTATCTGCTAGGAACACAAAAACACAGTTAACTTAGAGAACAGGCAGCATAATTCCAATGACTTACTTCGACTCCCTACCTGTACCCATCGTCGAATAAGATTCCGAGGAAGCTCTAAACTATGAAAATCCAATCCTAATAGGAGTGGAAATAAAAAGCACCTTTCTGGTGACTAAAACAGACAATCTTAGATTTCTACACTATGTATCTGTGTTGCTGCACAATTGTTGCACAAATTTTTCTTCTCGATTTAAAAAAACAGGTCAAAAAGAAGCTCCATACAATTCAAACATAACCCTTCAGAAACACTTCCTGGTATTTTTTAAAAAAGAATTTAAAACTGCTACACTTACATTCCATATTAGATCCTGCCATTTTATCTATATTCCATTGCTATTCATTTTTAACCTTTATTTTTAACATCTTAAAAATGACTTCATTAAATATGGCACATAAACTCAGAAAAGTGCATAAAATACGAAGGTACATCATTACACGGTGTGTGAAACATGTGCCATGTGACCGCCCCTGGTCAAGACACAAGAAGCCACCCCGTCCCTCTCCCCTAGATCCAAAACTGCATGGGACTCAAACCTTTGCCTTTCTTCATAGTTCTGTTGCTCAAGTATGAATCTAAAAATCCGTTTCTCAGGCTTCCTTTCATTTTCGCCCCACTCAGAAGCCTTTCTAGAAAATTTTTACTCACTCTACCCCTCCCACGAAATTTTCACGCCACTAAACGGCGTGTATCTGTTTATGTATTATAGCCCCTTGAAGGGCCACAGGCCGTTATCTAAGAGTAGTTTACTCCAAGGACCAATTTTCACCCCACTGCACGGTGACACTGCCTCCACCGAGAATGCGTGCCCTAAACAACGTAATTTAGTTTTACCTACTTTGAGCTTTATATGAATGAAAATCGTCCAAATGCGCGGTCCTCCTTTCTGTTGGAAGAGACCCTTATTTTTATTTGAGGCTACGATGAACAGTGCTGCTCTGAACATCCTTTACGTGTCCTCGTCACCCGAACACTCACTTCGTCCAGGGTGCCGACCTAGGAGAATTTCGGAGCCACACGCAACGACGATCTCCTACGTCACCAAGTAATTCCCAGTCGTTCTCCAAAGCGAGTGTACAAATATACATTCCCACCAGAAGCACATGGAGTCCTCCTACAATTTTCTTACCTTAAAGGAAAAGTTAAGCAAAATATATTCTATGCCTTCTTTCTCTTTTAAGATCTGAAGATCACTGTGCAAAGGACTATCAGGATCGACCCTATGAATTACAAAAAACAGAAAGTCAGAGATTTTTTTCGTACTAAGCTCAGAAACGGACCAGCCCAAGAGCTGAAACAGAGCCCCTGGGATAAGTTACAAACAGAGAACATCTAAACTACGCTGTGGTCCCTGGAAAAACCAATCACTACAGCCTCCGACCCCTGGGATTAAATGTTCACGAGAAGACCACAGTATTCTAAATCTATTCCGCTAAGGATTCAAAGTTAGCAGTCATCCTAAAGGAAATGGTCATAAAGTTGCCTCTAAAATTGTATTATTAGATAAGGGGTTCAAGGAGAGAGAAAATTACCATGGACGAGACTAGAAAAAGTGAAATCACTAACGAAAGTTAATTTGTCTAACAAACGTTCTACATGTTCAGGTCCTACTCAAATCCTGTATTTCAATATAAGCTGGTTATCACAGTCGATCTCGCCAAGTTATGAAAGACACTTTGGTTTCTATAGTTTGTGTTTCTAACTCCGTGAACTACTTTATCCCACAGCCGGTCCTTTTTCTCCTTCCTCTTTCTCACTTTACTTATCACAGAGCCTAAGAAACAGCTCATTTTAACACCCTGAGAACTACTAGAGAAACAGGGTCTAAAGTTCTAAGGAAAAGCCATAGTATAAAGGTATCAGATTCAGGGGGGAAAAAATCTCCACTGTGATAGTCTCCCACGACAACCTTACAAAGGGTGGGTTAGCTTAAAAAAGGCCACTTACTTCTGCAGTTTAACATGCCAGTCATATAAACTGTCATTTATGAGTTCCACTGAATAAATCCCTGTAAAGATACAGGGCGTGTTAGTTACTCTTCAGTTAATCTTATAACTATTACTCTGCTGGAAATGTATACACTAAATAACCATCAAAAGCTAGAAATTTTGCTATTAAAACACAAAACTGAGCTATGTTGTAAATATTTGCCACTGAAGCTGGGTATCTGACGCCCTTCACAGATAATTAGAGCCGTGAATGAAGCAGCTTCTTTAACGAGCTGAGAAAATATTTACCACTGTGAGGAGGACAAAAACCGCAAAATCACATGTACTTAAGACTTTTCTTCTATGCACGTGCCAACGTTTCTGTAAAAACGGAATCCCTCTAAATATAGTTTCTTCAACTTTCTGGGGCATCTTTCCAGCTTAGTGTATAGCGACCCGTTCTCAATCGTCACGATAATTCTGTAGTAATTATTTTATTTTATGGATATACCATAAAATATGCGGTATTGACCAATTCCCCCCTATCTCTGATTTTTTTTGCTACTGCAAACAATGCTGTAAAAACCAAACGATTTAACATTTAAAGATGTTAGTATTCAAATATTTAACTACATGCTCTTAGGTTTCTACACATGAAGTTTTAGACATTTTGCAAGAAAAACTGTTAGGACACCAAAACTTCTAATAACTCAGAAGTAAGTTTGGCTTATCTTGTACGCTATAGAGCACTTTTTATGCTTATTTTTTGCTTTTGAGTAAGCTCTAATGATTTAAATTTGATTCCTCAGAGAATCTGTACATGGATCATATAACATACTGGACTATAACAACACGCTGTAGCAAAAGTTACGTGAACGTGTCTCCCACTCATGCGGTCTGATCACCGAGACGGCAGCTGAGTGGCCAGTGGGCAGGGGGCGTGTACAGTGTGGACACGCTGGATAAAGGGATGATTCGTGTCCCAGGCAGGACAGAGCAGGAGGGCACGAGATTCCACCGCACTACTCAGAACGATGTACGATTTAAAACTTACGAATCGTTTACTTCTGGAATGTTCCACTTAATATTTTGGGGACACAGTTGACCGTGGGTAACTGAAACCATGGAAAGCAAAATAGCGGATAACAGGGGACCACTGTAAACGCACCCCATTTTATCCCCCACATTTTTGGATAACTTAATTACATTTGCACTTCACGTCCCTAAAACTTAATAAACATTTCTGCTTCCGTCCATTGATTTTATGAGAAATGAACTTTACTACCTGAAAATTGAAAAGAGCATAAGGACAAGAGAGGCAGCAGAGACCCGGCGGGCCTTACCTGTTTTGTAACTCTGCGATCTGTATATGTCCCTGAGCTCTTTCATGAGTCTATCTGAAGCCTGCACGGACCCCGACACGGCACCCTGAAACAGAAACGTGCCGTTTACCAAGATCTACTGAGACAAATAACTAAAGACTTAAGGTATTCGAACCCGAAATAAACACATACGATGAGATTTTGAAAACAGATCACCACTCAACATTTTAAGAAGTCAAAAAAATTAAGTTCCATTAAATCGAAGGTTATGAAGTTTCAAGAGGACAGTAAAATTGGGGACAAGCCTGGTCATATACCATTTCTTATCATCTGGGAAAAAAAAGTCTAACCAATATGTCCAGATCACCACGGCTCCTGCATAGCCTAGAACTCAGTACATGTCTATTTCCAACGCCATCATTTAATTGAATTTTCAAATAATTTATTTTTTGGAGGAGCTTTACGTCCACAGCGACAGGGAGAGGAAGGTACAGATACTTCCCAGGACCTGCCCTGCAACACGCAGCCCCGCTCCCCATCCACGCCCGTCACCGGCGGGCACGTTTCTGACCACGGATGAAGCTGCACCAACGTGGCATCAGCACCCGAAGTCCGTGACTTGCCTTGAGGTTTACTTCGGGCTTTGCGCGCCCTATGGGCCTGCACACTGCATGACGTCATGGACCCACCACTACAGGGTACAGAGCACTGCTCTTTGTAGTGTCTCCATGGTTCTGCCTTTCCAGAATGTCACGTCGTTGGAATCGTACAGTGTGTGGCCTTTTCAGACTGGCTTCTTTCACTTCGTAATTATGCATTTAAGGTTCCCCTGAGTCTTTTCACGACCTGAGAGCTCGTCGCTTTTCAGCACTGAATAATATGCTGCTGTCAAGATGCGCTGTAGTTTATTGTCCATCACCTACCGAAGGACATCTTGGTTGCTTCTACGTTCTTGGCAATTACGAACAACGCTGCTATAAACATCTGTGTGCAGGTTTCCGTGTGGACATTCGTTTTCAGCTCTTTTGGATAAATACCAAAGAACGCACACTGCTGGGTCACATGGAAAGAGTATGCGCGAATTTGTAAGAATCTGCTGAACGGTCTCCCGAAGCAGCTGTGTCATTTCGCATCCCCGCCAGCCACAAATGCGATCTCCTGCGGCTGCACATCCTCGCCAGCACTTGCTGCTGTCAGTGCTCCTGATTTAGGCCATTTTAACAGGTGTGTAGGGGCCCATCACCGTGGCACATTATTAACTAAACAGAGTTCCGGTAATCAGACTGTGAGCCAGAACGCTACACTGAAGGCCCAGTTTACGGCACAGGAAACTGCGAGACAACCTGTTCACCTCCGGGAAACGGGTTTCGGTTATTTTCAGTGTTGGAACGTCTCTAAAAATGAAAATGCACCGATATTTTATCCTAAGACCGAACATGAATGGAACCATTTGTCGTAAGACAAAAACATTTGGAATGCCCTTCTGCTAAAAAAATACGACCATGTAAAATTTTAACTGTTAATGGCTGCACGACACTTGGGTAGGAGTCTGGTTTTCAAAGCTCTTACTTCCTAGCTGACTGACGGGCTTAAACCCAGTCTCATATCTGCAGACCAGGAAGAGTATTTCACTGCGGCTATGAAGATGACACGGGAAGGTACAAAAAGTTCAAAGTACTTCGTGTCTGTCGTGTGCAAATGTTCAATCATTTGTAGTGGTTTTGACTGTAATATGCAAACTGGAAGCAATCGCAAGATATAGAAAGTATAGTAAGTACAGATGCCACAAACTTTGTTTTTTAATAATTAAGATAACAGCTGGGCTAAATTTCTTTGCTTTATAAAAACTGAGTTGCCAGTTGAATGAACAGAGTAAGACCACGGGAGGGAGAATCATCTACCTGCCCGCAGCACTTGGTGTCTCCCTGCGTGACAGTTCATCCCCTGGGCTTGAGACTTGTGCCCAGGATGAAGGAACTGGGCCCCAGAGGTCACATGGGGTTGACAGACAGCCCTAACACAGGGCAGGAAGTGGTCAGTGCTCGGTTCCTCGGCCGGACCCTCGTGCTCTGCCTCCTGCTCCGTCTGGGCGTTTTGTATACATCGTTCTCATTTATTCTTCACAGCAGTCCTGCGAAAGGTCCACATCTCAGAGCTGAGGAAACCGAAGCCACTCAGCTGTGTCTGTCCCCGAACTTCACTGCCCCCGCTACTTCTTATAAAAGAGGCATTAAGTCAAAAGAAAAGTTAACTTTGCTTTGGTCACGACAGGACAGACCCGAAGGGCAGCTTCATGAAGAATAATGTGAACTGCACTTTGTAGGAGAGACTCAAATACACAGATCCCAAAAGAGCGGAGAAAGCAGCATAAACCGGCTTGAAAGTGAACAGGAGGTGATTCCAGGACGCAAAAGGCAGGTGAAAAGGGTAGAAAGTGGCTGTCGGTAGCTGAGAACGGTCAAATAAATAAATAAATAAAAAGACTGGGACGACAAACCACGTGGCTGAACCAATCACCAAACGCTACGGGGCGGGGGTGGCCTGAGATTGGTATCTTAATGAATTTCCCTGTGTTTACATTATCACCTATAACTACTTTATTTAACCACAAAAGTCCAGGTCCTAGATATTTACACATACATTTAGATGGTCTTGCCTTTGAGTCTTCCTAATTTTCTCTAATATTGCCAAATTTTCTTTTTCAATTCCTTCATCCTCTGACTTCTTCCCACTAATGGGCTCTTCTTCCTTCATCTCATAGTGATCCAAGTCTTCTATATCCTACAAAAATTAGAAAAATGTTAGCTTATTCAAGCCTACGCCCAAAGTTAAATTATTCTTGACTCGAGAGGTAACAGAAAAGAGAAGATACACGTATCCTACGACGAGGGGTAAAAAGCCTTCATATTCCATTCAAAAGGTTCCCTCCGCTGATATATGTTGTTTAGAAACTACGATCCGAGTAAAGCATATTTAATGGCCTTACAAAGTCATAACTGTTACCAAACAGCCATCGTTTGAATTTCCGATTAAGAGGGGCTTTTGAAACAATTTCGCATCACGGCACCGAGAGCCTTAACTGCCCGCACTCTGCTCCAGCGGCTCGACTCGCTGTCTCCACGCTTCCAACCTGACCGGTCCGCGGTGATTTCTAGAACAGGCTGACGACCCCTCCACCCAGACTCAACGCTTTTGCCCTGCACGGCCTTCCCTTCTTGCCTCCTGCACGCCTTCCTCCTTCAGACCCCATCCGTGCGTCAGGCTTCCTGGGGCTCCCTGGGGCTCCTGCCCCGGTTTGCACCTGTCAGCCCTGATCTCCTCCTCACAGACGCCCTGAGCCTGAATCCCCTCTTCCAACACCTTCAACGCCAGCCACACTCCTGTCCACGGGCCTGCTCCACTCGCATGTTAACCAGCATGGAACAAAATTCATCATCATCGCCGTTTAAAACAATATCCCCAACACACCATTCTCTGCATAAGGCCTTGCCATCGATAATCACGCCCAAGAGAAACACCTCTGTCCCCAATTCAAGACTGAGCTGCCTGCCTCTTCTAGCCAGCCAGCCTCGCTTTTTCCACACCAATCTTCTTCTCCCAGAAGAACGGCATCCGGTGTGGCCAAACGCCCTAGGCCCTGGGCTCTCCTGGGCCTTCTTTCATTTATTTTTTTATTTTTTAAATTTTCTTTAGGCTTGGCAACCCTTGGTTGACCTCACAGACTGCAAAGACCTTGTCAGCTTACGATCCTTTATTTTTTTATTTTTTACGCCTACCGCACGCCTGGTCTTCCGAGGTGGTCTCCCATCCAAGTACTAACCAGGCCCGCCCCTGCTTATCCTGGGCCTTCTTTACCATGTTATTTTAGTTGCCCGGAACATTTCTTCACCCGTCCTAACCTGACATCGCCAAAGTCCAGTCTCCCACCTTACGAGACTCCCCTCAATGGTCTGTCCCTTCTTCCTGTCACCTTGTGAGGGAAAAGAAGGTGCATGAGCTCTCTGTCTACTTCCCTGCACACTGGGCCCGGGGGATACGTTTACTATTGCCGCCCATGTTAAACTGCATGAAAACATTAAAAACAAACTCTGTCACAAAAAAAAAAGTCATTCTAACTGGACTCGCAAAACAAACCCACAACAACTTCTCTGGTTCTCAGGCACTCTGAGAAATGTATTTTAGATTTAAATTGTTCCAAATCAAGAGAATAAGGTAATAACCTGAATTAATTCTAGGATCCAAAAAAGAAAAATGTTTTAAAACCAAGACAATGGAACTCATATACCTTTTTATCTGATCGACGCAGACACGCAGATCTTCATTCTGAAGTCTGAATTTAAATACAAACCTTCCGAGCCTGAAAACTTCTAAAATTGTATCGATGACTGGCAATTAAGCCGGCCTAAGTTCACTGCCTTTGGAACGCACTCCGTGAAATTCTTGGATAACTTTTCAACATGAGAGTTTTATTATTTCCAGTGAGCAATCTCTGAAATGGTCTCAAATTCCTTTTATTAAAACACACAAATTTTGAATCTCAGTAGTTCTTTTTCCTTAAAAGTAATCAAACACGGGTTAGGCCCTTATTACTATAAAATGTAAACAGAATCTTCCTGCTAACTGTTAAGAGCTCCTATTTTCCAGAAAATTGAATCCAAGGAGATCTGATCGACAGTTTGCTCAAAAGCATACCATTCATTAGAGATAATGCCAGATTTTAGACATTATATTTAATTCTACATACAGTGTGCTTTTCATTACTCCACATCGACATTGGTTTATAAAGGAGATTAGAGAATTACTAAAATTTTTGGAAATGAAGATAGTTATAAAACGTTCTTATACGAAATACCTACTTCAGCCATCTCTTCCTCTTCCTCCTCTTCTGAAGTCACTTCTTCTGTTGTCCCATTCTGAAAAGGAAAACAAATTTGCCAGTGCTACACGGACAGGCACACGCTGAGTACACGAGAAGACAGGGACCGAACTATCGAGCGCCTGTCACTACAGGTGCACTAACAGAGAACTTATTAAAGCTGAAACGTTTACTTTTAAATCCAGCTTTGATTTGATAAATATTTATCAGCTTCTTAAAAAGAAGCAATTTTGACTAATTCAACTTAATAGATGCATTAGGAATAATGAAAGTAGTCAAGTATAAAGCGAAACTGAAAAGCATTTAAAGACATATTCTAATTTAAAATAAAAACACATATTACACAAGTGGCTATGTGTGGAACAAAGTCGATGGCTTCTTTCACTTAAAATAAAGATCCCAAACTACAGATTCTTTCAAATATCTGCCTTTGTCACTTTGACGAGCCTGAATCTTTCCATAAATTCGACTGCCTTTCATTTAAAAAGATCGAATGTGTTAAAAAGAAAGACACTGCGCAAAACTGAAAGTTAGAAAATGAGCATTGCCCAGCAGAGCTACCTCCGGTTTCTCCAGCACAGCAGGTGCTACAGAAGACTCCCCGACAGCGCGGTGACTGCTCGCTCACGGGGAGCCCGGTTTCAGCAGCGGCCTGCGCGCCGCGTGCTGGCGGAGCTCAGAAGATGAGTTCCTAGAGCGAAGCGGGGTGCTCCGGGGCACAGGACGCACGGCAGCATTTTTGCCCCAGGAATTGTTGCTATCTGTGCTCCACGCACAGCTGGTAAGGACCGCCCTCTGACACGGGAGGCCTACCGTGACGGCCCCGGCCCCTTAGGGTGGGTGCCAGAGTCGGAGAGGAAAGACAGAATCTTTTTAACGTGGCTCAATGCAGCAGCAAAATCACACACCAGACGCGTCTCTTCCTTTCCTCAGGAGCCGGAAAGTCCGCTGGCAGCGCCGCAGGCTGAGCACAGGGGTGCAAACCAAGACAGACGAGTAACAACTGCTGAGGACACTCTCATCGATAACTGATGCTGGTCAACGGTTTATCTAATCTTTAAACGAACAACCAACCAAGAATCACCAGGTATTTGGGAAAAACTAGCTATCTGAAAGAAAGACACCAAGTCACGGAAGCAGAACAAGTGACCGGAAGCATCACCGATGAAGGAAATAAAACAGTAAAAAATCCAGCTGGAATCTTAAACGGTAAGCGAGAAAGGACGGCGTCCACGAAATATAAAAAGGTTTCTATACAAAGGACGAGACCGTTCTGGAAAATCAAAGATTCCTCCCCCGCCAAGAGGAAAAGGAAAACCCTCGGCAGAAGGGCCAGACCGCACCACGAGCCCGAATGGACAAAGCATCCGCAACCGTCCCTTACGGCGGCGCGAACGGAGGCGCGGGCGGGGGAGGCGGAACTAACGGAAACGGAAATCTAACATCACACAGAAGATGGACGGGAAGAAACCAGAGAGACACGTGTCGCCAAGCTAAGGAAACACTTCAGACTATCAAGCGGCTCCGAACGCCCCCAAGGAATATGGAAAAGTAAAACCCTGTACTTCAGTTAAATTAAAAAGCACACCGGCTTTCAGAAAGAAACCTAGAGAGAAGGAGCTAAGAATCAGACATGAGGCTTCTCGTCTGTAACAATGAATACTGGAAGAGAGAAGCGTAAAGAACTTGGAAGAGACCCGGCGACGAACTTAGAATCCCGTATCAGTACCATCAGGACAGAAGCCATCCCTGGGTGCTCAGCTCTGGGTACTCAGCACCTACAGAGCACGCGGAGTCAGAGGGATATATGTTGAATGAGTAATGAAAACAGACGCCGAGTATTCAAGGAACAGTGTCCACACACATCCCCATAAACCCTTTCCAGATGGGCCACCGTGGAACACGGATGCAGCAGCGCGCAGCGGCGACAGGGACACCGGTGGTTAAGTCTAAGCGCTTGCTGATAACACGGCTCAGCGGTCACAGGCCACAAGCTCTGGCCGCAGTGAAAAACTACCGCATAGAGCCCACAAGCCAACCGAGGAGGTTTAAATTTCTTTTCTAAATAACTCTTGGTTTAAGAAGAAACTGCCCGGTAATCCAACTGTTAAGTATGTGTCCAAAGGAATGCTCGCGCAGGCGTCAAGCACAGTGACACGCGGACGAGCGTGATCGTGGCGGCGTCGCCCCTAACGGCAAACTGGAACCAACCCAAATGTCTGTCCACAGCCAAACGGGGAAAACGCCGTGACAGAGTCGGAGAGTGGGACAGACAGCTCTGGGAAAGAGCCATGGGACGAATGCGCATGAACTGAGCGAACGGCGACGCGGAAAGGCGCGTGCACCGCGCCGGGGACCGGCGGAAACGGCGGGGACCGGCCTCCGGGACGCGGCCCGCAGAGGCCTTCCGTGGGGCTGGCGATGCTCTACTCCTTCGCCTGGGGGTGGCTCTCAGGCGGCCCTCTACTCCTCACACTGACGCTTCTATGCTTGCAATACACAGTACTAAAAACCCGTTCTCGTGAACCAGGATAAGATTAACGTGAACAAAAGGTGGAATCGAACTACGGAGCAGACACGAGCTATCTGGAAAATAAGCATCCCAACACCGAGGAGCTACGCCATGGGGTCAAAGAGCACGGAGAGGGAACTCAGTGACACCGACCCAGCAACCTGCAGAAGGAAAGGGATCGTTCAGACCTGAGCGAGAAGTGAGAAAGAAAACATGAGACTCAAACAATAAAACTGAGGGCTGATTCCTTAAAAAATACACACACACACACACACACACACGCACACACGCACACACGCACACACGCACGCACATGCATGCGCACACACATGTGAAAACAGTCTCTGTAATGAAGGTGAGGAGAACGGCTTCAGAAATGGACCGCGACCACTGACGAACATGCAGAAGGCGGCTCCTTCGCACATTTTGACAACAGCTTCGAAGGCATGAAGTGATCACAGTTTTAGAATCTAAAATCACTAAAACTGAGTGAAGAAATGGAAAATCTAAACAGACTAATTCAGAAAAGAGAAAAACAGATCAGGCTCAGATGTTTATTTAAACCAGAGTTTCTCGACCTTGCAACTACTGACATTTTGGGCCGCACGGTCTTCCTGCGGGGCCGTCCTGACATTATAGGATGTTTAGTGACATTCCCTCTGCCACAGAATGCCAACAGCAACCCTGCGGCCAGTTGTGACAACCAAAAATATCTACAGATATTTCCGAATGTCCCACGGGAGGCAAAATCGCCCCCAGCTGAAAACTGATTTAAACTGTCCTAGATCTTAAGACCAAAAAAAAGCTTCCCAACTCATTTTGTAAAACCGCATAACCCTGAGACCGAAAGGAAACGAGAGCCTGAAGAGAAACGAACAAGACTGTACTGCAATCGATCGAACTTGAAGGAGGAAAACCCCAAAACGCAACCTGTCACATCCATCGTGCGCACGCCACCCGTGGCAATCGGGTGCCGGGTGTTTCTCATTGGAATGCAAGGCTGACTCAAAGCCAGGACGCTCCCTCGCGTAAGCCGCAGGCGACGTAACACGCCCGCGTGGAATTACACACGCAGCCATGGGAAACAAGGCAGGTGACACGCACTGCGCCCGTGACATAGTCTTAAGTGAAAACGTAAATTGCAGACATTCCGGAGAAGGAGCTGGAACACGGAGGACACCTGTCCCGTGCCCTCTCTTTCCTGAGGTGCCACTGGAATCACAGCGAAGAATAAACGCAGTCGAAACACAGTGACATCGAGAGGAAGGGGGCGAGCGGCAGAGAGAGAACTCGCTCGTGCTGCACGACGACAGTACGTGGAGGAGGGGGAATGACAGGGAAGACAAGCAGAGCCACCGGCTGGGGCACACAGAAGGCAAGGGGGAGGCTGCCTGTCCCGCGGCGCCCTGCAGCCGCTCCGGACTCCGAGACGCCGGCAGCACGAGACAGCAGGGGCGGCGGACAGGGCTGAAGCCAGAGATCAACCAAAAGCCTGGACACGGAACACACCGTCCAGCCCCAAAACACACAGCTCCCCACACCTGCACGAACAGAACCCAGGCAGACATATATCTACCGGAAGCAAGAGGTTATACGGTGTCATGTCCAGAGACCCCACGTGGGACCAGCCATCATTTAACGTAATGGCAGGAAGCGGTGAGGGGACAAGGAGTGGAACTCAGCTTAAATTCCCCCTAAAAGCTACCAGCTGACAAGTCGTGGCCACAAAGAACTCCCAATCGACCTTGTGGGACCTCTCTCAAACGTGAAGGAAAAAGAAGAGACAAAGAAAAAAATACGCATGAGCAACACGGGCTAGACAGACATCTGAGGAATGTCTTCAGAAAGAAAAACGAGACCAAGATAAACTATTTAAAAATTTGTTAAAGACAAAATCGAGATGCTAGAGAGAGGACAATATCAAAGCACTTCCTTAAAGACACTTACGAAGATACTACATCTATAAAACAAAAACAGCATGCAGAGAACCAGAAAAAGCTCCTAGTACACACCGCTCACCTCTGGAGAGGAACCCAGTGAACCCCATCTGCAGCATTCGTCCCCCTACAGGGTCCCCTCGCACAGTCAGTCTGGGCTGGCCCTGTGACTTGCGCTAATCGATAAATGTGGTGGAAAGGACACGGGGACAGCTCCCAATCTAGGCCGTGAGAAGGCCTGCCAGCTTCTATTTCTGTGCTCCTGGAAGCCAAAAAATAAGAACTGTGAGTACCTTCCTGAAGAACAAGCACAAGAAGGGTCCTGGAGGATGAGACGCCGCGTGGACAAGGGACACGGGAAGAAACACCGAGGTGCCAGACGGCTGTGTGAAGAAGCCCTGAGGGCCACCCCCTGCAGACGTGTCCCAGTGAGCACAGTCCCAGCCGCCGTCTGTGCACAGCGAGGCCGGCGAGGCCTTGCCAAGCTGTACACTCAGGAGACACAGAAGCAAGGGTTTCAAGCCACTCAGTGCTGGGGGTAACTGGTTAAGCAGCAGTAAAGAACCAAAACAAAACAAAGTTATGTCTGTCCCGATAAAACTTCCGAATGTTGAAAGATGAGAAAACCTTCCAGAATTTGAAATTAAATGACAAAAAAGACAGACTATAAAGATGATGCACTCCTGGCAGCTCCAGGCCGAAACGAGTGAGGCGCGGAATGGCATCGGCCCAACACCGCCCGGTCCCACATCTCGGGGGAATCCCCTTCGACCTGGAATGCTGCATTCAACCACAACGGACCAAGTGCGGGGGCTCGGGGACAGCGGCCGACACGCGCTGGGCCCTCCCCACGCTGCGCCGCCCTGCGGGACCGAAGTGAACCGACTCACTTATCGTCACGGCTCTCCCGAACTCGGCTTCTGCTGCTAGACCCCCACCTCTGCAGAGGGGACACTGATGCGCACGGAGACGAGGAAATGGGCCCGCGCGACAAGCCGGCACAGCTGAGGGGCCGCGGAGCCCCTCGCCTGAGGATCTCACCTGAGGACGCGCTCGGGCAAGATGCGAAAGGTGAGCGAGAAAGCTGGCCTGAGGCCAGAAAACAGGGGCCCCGCTGCAGCCGAGGGGACAAGAGAAGTTTCAGGGTGACGGCTGTGCGGCCAGCTCCGAGAACCCGCCAAGACGGCTGCGGAAGCAGCAAAAGCTGCAGGAGACAGGGAGACCTCACGGACATGGGGCCGAACAAAGAACGGCCACTGTCACTTAAGGGCATTCCTCGGAGGCCTGACGATTCCCACGCTGTCTCCTGCTCGGAGGAGGTAACGTTCGCACCTCAGGCTTAAGAAGATGACGTTCCAGGCGAAGTTAAATGATCAGCAAAAGCAAACTACTGAAGAAGCAAAACGAAAAACTACAAGAAAGGAAACATCGTAACAGAAAAGTCTCCCCTGCCCAGGCCTAACCGGAAACAGTGACTATTCACGCGCTGAACAGCACAGCGGTTTAGGAAGGGGACGTTGGTGCGCAGGTGGGTGGCGAAAGGGCCAAATCCTCATCTAATCCAGCACAAAATCAACAAATTAAGCCTGAACAGGTAAATGCAGAAAGCCAGACAAGTCAGAGGGGCGGTGAGCTGGGCAGAGGCGACATTTGGGTCAGGCCTTCAGAAGCACCCACGGGCTTACGGAGATGTCGCTCCAGGTGAAGGGGAATGAATCTGCACAAGCAAAGGACTGAAGCGGCAAGGGACAGTTAAGAACCAGGAATGTCGTCACGACAGAGGGCGGTGGTGGGAGGGGCCGGTTGTCTGCCTGTCATGATAAACAAATGCCAGCAGCTGCACAAAATGCAAAGGTTATTTTCGGTGCCTACAGCAAAACAACAAAAACAATTCAACGACAAAAACTAACTGCTAAATAGGTCGTGTAATAAATGAAGAAAAAGCATCCTAACTTTACTTTTGCTCGAGACAATTTATTTTAGCTCTTGATCACCAGAGAAATGTTACTTTACCTGACCCGTGGGTAGTGGTTGATCTAGCATCTCAACATCCAGGTGCTTAGGAAGGTTATATAATCTGCAGAGTTCACATATCAACCACTTCAATTGCTGACGAAGCTACAAAACACATTTCAGTAAATGAGCATCATGGTAAAGAGCCCTCGGGAGACAAGAATAACGCTATGACTACCGTAACCTATCCAGCAGGAAGTGAGGAGAGTCTGTTCCTGGTCACCTACGGCCTGCGGATAAAATAACGAGTGTGCGCGGCACCGCCGTGGGGGCTGCCGGCGTGGGGACCGGCCCCGGCGCGAGTGCGGCCCCACACTGCGAGCTGGCAGAGACACCAATGAAAAGGCCGAGAACGGGGGCTGCGACCACTGTCCCTCCTCAGTCGCCAGCTTCTCGTCTGGGGAACTGGGCGACCTCAGACGGGTGCATGGGCACGTGACTGCAAAAACAGAGGAAGCGCTGCCGCCCGTGGATCAGGAAATCACGTGACCCACAGTCGCATGCATTTAAAAGTTCAGAGCAGCCGTGGTCTAGCAGACTGAGCCTTGGGACCTAGAGGGCTGTGGATACAGGGCCTAGCTCCCTGAGTGAGTGTCCCATTCGTAAAACAAGAACATTAAACCTTCTCGTAATGGTAAAGAGTAAATGAAATCTTCCGTGAAAACACTTGGCACTTAGTAGGCCCTTCGGTGTTTGTCAACTGCGAAAAATGATGCCTCGAGTTTCCATTTTGACATCGACTGTTTTGTGAGCATGTGTACTTTAAGAAGATAAATTATGTGCACGCAGCTTTCATTGTTTAAAAATGGTTTTCGATGTCTGAGTCTGGCAATGATGGTTTAAAAGAATGGTTAATACTCGGCAGACTGGACTGGGAGCTAGTAAGGCGACTCACTCCACTTGGTCAGAAAGTTTCCTGGATGTCTCCGGTCAAGAGAAGAGATCAAGAGAAAGAAGCAGACTTAGGAAGGACTAAGAAGAACACAGATAAAAGATCGGAACGGGTTCACCAAAGCGCAGAACGAGCTTTCCCCAAGCGGAGAGTGGAGCGAGCAGAAATGAGGAAAACAGAGCTGAAAATCAGGATCGAAAAAACAGCCTTAGGCTTAAAGGCAGCAAAGCCCCTCCGTGGCTTCGTTGTCTACCCCGTGGGCTCTGTTTTGTGCTAAGTACACGACAGAGACGAGGCAGGGTGACCTGGGCACAGACCCGGGCACCCCAACCCCTGGCACAGGGGGAGCTACAGGACTGCGTGGCAGAGGCCGCATGTGGTGGAGTCGTACCCAGCAAGAAGGAACAGGGTGGCGCCTCTTCCAAGAATTTCAACTTTACGCTCCAGCAGAAATGCGTGTGAGGGAGGCGGGCAAGATCACGGGGGAGGGCTTCAGAAACAGTCAGAAGGTAGAGGGACGGGTCTTAGGACGATCTAGATAGTTTGGGGCGGGAGTCAGGAGCGTGGGGGTGAAGAAGAGCTCTAGGGTGGTTCGCGGGCTCGGCCAGGCGGCCGAGTTCCGTGACTGCGTTTTGTCCCGTTCACCATCACGAAGACAATTACTGAGGGGAACCGTGATGGGGCGCTGGCGAGCCGGGAGGCGGACATGTTCGAATTCCTACGTGACCAGTTTGAACCACCACGGCACGTCCCAGCCAGGGTCCCTGGACCTCCGCGGCATAGACGCACACGGGCTTGAAACTCAGGAGATACCTTTTAGCTAGAGATGCAGATTCAGGAATCCTTGGAACACAGGCCACGATTCCAGCAACGAGAGGAGAAGAGGTTACTCAGGGAAAGCACAGAATGAGAAGAGGGAGGCGGGTACTGACAGATGGAAACGGGAGACAGCGCCCTCTTGGGGGTCTTCACTAGATGATCGGTTCCCAGAGGACAGGAATGTGACTTGTATTTTGTGCCCACCACTGATCAGAGCCTGGCACAGAAACCAGGCAGCTGGAAACAATCTTCTGTGTCCTACTCCGACCTGCATCCGCCAGGGCAAAGCGCGCATGAGGCGGCGCGGGCACAGATCTGTCAGAGCGCCATATGCAGGAGCGGCCAGCTTCCAGGCGATGCCCAGGCTTCGCCTTCTCAGCTGGCCTGTCTGGGAAAGTTCACGTGCCCTTGTGGAAAGGCTGACTCCATCCTTTTTAACTGCAACGTGATGTTCTACCATAAAACTACACATAGTAGTTTTTATGTAAGCGGCTCTTGATTGGTGGACATTGAGTAATCAGTGTCGAACAGAGGAAATGTCTCAACGAGAGAACAGCCGACAGCGAACAGGGCAGAGAGGTCGGTTTAGGACAGAAAAAGGAGTCGCTGGATCTGGCAACTAGAGACAAAAAATTTTAGTGCAGAGATGAAAGCAGAATCCAGGTCATAATGAATGAAGCAAATTAAAGGTGAGGAAACAGCTCATTCTGTCAAGAAACGAGGCTATGAGGCAACTGGCAGAGACCGTGAGAAAGCGTGGAGGGTACGTTTTGTTTGGTTTGGTTTCTTTTATGTAAGTGTATCTACTTTTTTATAAACTTAGACCCAATTTGTATTTTATGTCATTTTCCTCTATGAGCATTTCTGATGTAATATTTTAGACGCTGCGAAATAACCCCACTCATTCCTACTATTACAAAACCTGTATCTTCCGGTGTCAGACAAGGAGGCAGAGCCGGGGCGCTGACTGTCGCCCCATGGACAGGCGAACATGCCGGGCGAGCGACTGATTAGGACCCCGTCCTGCGCGGCTCTCAGACGGGCCTTCGCTCGGAAAATACTCCGCACTGACGGCCTTCTGTCCGCACTGTAAGGACAGGTGCAGTAAGCCGCCTACAGTTTATGTGGACAAAATCTGAGATCAAACTCTAACTTCCCCAAATGGTCAGTCCTCCCAGTGCTGTCCAAGTGGATGACCTGTCCTTTCCTTACATCGCACTGTAACTTCACTTACTCCAAATCCGCAACTGCCTTTCCCTGCCCAGTCCAGCGCCAGGGCTCAGTATTTTATTTAATATCTAGTCAAACGAGCCTCTCTCTTCGTGACTTTTTGTTAACTTAATTATTATTTTTTATTATTTACTCTTCAGAACAAACTTGTGCTTTCTTTTGTTGAGTTCCAAAAATAAGTCTGTTTGAGTTGTCACTGGACTTGCATTCACTTTATAAATTAAGCTTCATTAAGAAAATCATTAACACATTTTCAGTGCACAGCCCACCCACCCGGGTCAAGTCTTTCGTTCCACTCAGCAAATTCTTCTGGATACGTGGCCTGTGCATCTAAGCTCATTCCTAGGTACTTAACCTTTTCTCATTTCATCGTGATTGTGAACAACATACTTTTCCACTATACTTTGTATTTGACTCTAGCTGGTATTGTGGGAAACGATCGGTTTTTATTTAATAGCGTTTTTAACTAATCATCTTAAAAACTTTTTTCAGTTGGCTCCTCTGGACCTTTTTTTTTTTTTAGGTGAACAATCTCATCACCTGCAAATAATGACTGACGTGTTTCTATAAGAACTTTATGATGTCATGGAAAAATACAACGATAATGCTAAATTTAAAATAGGATATAAAATGATATAGAATAGGACCTCGACCTCAATTATTTAAACACATGTACAAGAGTATATGTATTTTACTAGCAAGGGAAACAAATAAGGGAAGAAAATAGACATGTAAACAATGGATATATCACCGGGTAGAGAAATTATGGAAGATTTTTCATCCTCCCCTTTTTTTTTGCTTTCCTAGTTTTCTCACAATGGTCAATTATTAGTTTTATCATCCAAGAAAACCAGTTTTTGATTTTTTTTGTAAAATGGAAAGTTACCTATCTTTCTATATTCAAAAAAAACCTTTTCATCTGCAGACGTCTGTTTTTGCTACAGTCCCAGACTCTTGACAGAAAAAGCAGTTCCCTGCACTAGCACTGCTGCGGTTCCATCACCGTTTCCCCTCCCCGCGCGGCCTTGCGGTCTTCTCCCGCTTTTCCACCCTCCGCCGTGGCTGGTGGGCCTCAACAAGAACGCTCGCTTGATTTAATGGCTGGAATTCATGGAAAAGAGACCACCTAACTCCTGGCTCAAATTAAGACTATGCTTATGGGTAGTAAGAAAGAGAAGCCAAGAAGTAAATAGTAGAATTCGAAGTACTCAAAGAAAAACAAAACAAACCCAAAGCCTGGTCTTCGGCTCTCTGAGATGACCGAGTCTTTCGTTCATTCATCAGGCTTTTATGTCACGTTACCTCTTAACATTTAAGTTCTACATATAACTTAATGAGGGGGGAAAAAAAGAAAGTAGTGTGGCTTATTTTCTCACCGAATTGTTGATCTCAGTATCTTCTAGACGTTCCAGAACCGATGTCAGATTTGGGTCATCGGAGTCCACAAACCATATCGGCGAAGATGATGGATAAGATTCCTGTTACAGAGACACCTAATTAAAACACACTTACAACGGGCTGACCTGGATATGCAATTAAAGCACACCGCTAAATGTATGAGAACCACAGGTTTCGGTAAAATCTGTCAGAGGAAGAAAAGCAACACATTAAAATGCATGTGCGGAGAAACAAATCTCTTAAGGGTTAAAAACGAACAAAGTTTTATGGTTTAATCTTGCCAGTCCCAATGTTATATAATTCATAAGTCTAAAAACGAGCAAAAAAAGGGCTTTACCCGGCAAGGAGTGTGATTTAAAACACACAGAAGAGCGTACACTGCACAAGTTGTGTTCTATCTAAAGCGGAAAACAGCATCGGGGGCCGAGGAAGACGGACTCCCTTCCATCACGGTCTGGATTCCCGGCTTTAAGACAGCGTAAAGCTTTGAAAATCTGGAACCGTAACAAATCTTACAAAAAGCAAAAGAAAAAAAAAACAGAAACAAACACCCCAACCCCGAAGCACAGTCTACAGAGTTAAGCCATCTCACTTCTGCCTTCTTACCATAATAAAGCCGTATCGCTAAATTACTCAGATGAGACCCCCGAGTTTTTCAAATAAAGCAAAGGAGCCCGTGGTCTTAAATCCTTACGAATGCCGAAAATGATTTTTAAAAAACTTTTCTATTCG
This sequence comes from Pteropus medius, assembly GCF_902729225.1. Lineage (NCBI taxonomy): Eukaryota > Metazoa > Chordata > Mammalia > Chiroptera > Pteropodidae > Pteropus > Pteropus medius. The sequence goes on along the minus strand of NW_024355206.1, from coordinate 6,665,300 downwards.
CTATACTCCTTGCTTCTGAGTAGTCTAATTACAGAAGATACTTTGAGATTTCTCTCCATTAAAAAATTTGGCCGAAAATCAATGCCATTTAATTTTGCCTTTTTCCTAATAACTTGCCATTCCTTCATAGACTGCGGGGAGGAAGGCAGTTTCCTAAGGTTAAGATTACTTCGTAAATGGAGCAGGTGTGGGAAGGCGGAACAGCGACACAGCCGCCAGAGGCTCCGTGAGCTGTCACTCGCCACCGGAGTGGGGGTCCGAAACAGGCACTCTCCTTGTGTAGCCACCGTCTGCGTGCGACAGCTCAGAGGTCAGCGATGGTCTGGACACTACAGCAGCCTGCCTCGACCAGGACCCAGTGACCGTGACCTCCTGCATTCACACCCTGTGTAATTCCCTCCCCTAGGCCTAATGACACACTCCTAACAAACAGAGCGCAGCAAAAGTCCTGGGGTGTCACCCCTGAGGTCGAGAATCTCGGTCACCCTCTCCCGCTCTTATATTTGTTTTCTCTGACGGAAACCAGCTCTCTGTGGAGAGGCCCCCGTCGACGTGGCGAGAGCCGAGAGAGGCCTTGACCAACAGCCAGCCAGAAACAGAGGCCCCCACGGAGGCCCCCACGCGACAAACCCCGCCCGCGACCACAGCAATGAGCCCGGAGGCGGACTCTCTCCCAGGCCGACACTCTGAGACACCCTGACTGCCCGACACAGACCCAGGGCCGGGGACTCCAGGTCATGCTTGTCGTGTTAGGCTGCTAAACACGGTACAGAGCAGTGGGTGACTCATTCAGACGCCACACACTTCCAACACTATTCCAACACACACAGTGCGGACGACCAAGAAATGCCTTTACTCCGCGTGTATTTTTAAAAGCGCAATCGCAGGTGTTGATTTTAACGAGTTAGCTAAGCATCGCGTGTTCTCACGCCAAAGACGTTTACTCTGTTCGTTTGTACCGTTTTCTCTTATAACTTAGGTAAAAACCGTTATTAGATACTAGCTACAGAAAATTAAGTTCTAGTCATGGAAAAATAATTATTTTGCACAAACAGTCTTAAAGAAGCATTGCTTTGAGAACTATAATCCCCACTGTAACGTAGCTGAGAGCATGTTCGGAAAGCATCTTCCCGACGTCCCGCACAGAAGGCGGTGACAGAGTGTTCTTTTAGCTCCACCCCTCACCTCTCACCACCCTCACCTCTCCTTTTATCCACCTCTCCCCCGCCTCCACCTCTCCCCACCCCTCCACCTCTCCCCACCCTCACCTCTCCCCACCCTCACCTCTCTCCCCCACCCCTCCAACGCTCGCTGGGTCCCGAAGCCTCTTTCCGGGCCAAAAAGTAAACTGTCTTCGAAATGCATCCTGTTTTTAAAGAAAAGTACTTATTGAGTGTTGCGTTTTCGTCTTCAAATTCTTCAGCCTACTTTGGAACATATCACCTGGACTATTTTCATTATAGTTCTGTATAAAAAAGACCGCTACATTTAGGGCTTCATTGTATAGATTACTGTCTGTCTAGGAAACATCCACATGAGCAAAATAAAATCTATGAACTGTTGCTCTGGACTCAAACCCCTCAAAACTATATTACGTGAGCTGCAAAATATACAAAGAGGTCAGTTACTGCCCGCAACGTGTGTTCCCAACGCTACGCGCGAGAAGACAGGACACGTAGTGGGTCTAAGTACAAAGCGGGGCAGGCGCTCGGACGCCCGGGTCTGGACTCCTCTGCAGGAACTGACATGTCAGTTGCCTCCTTCGCGGTACTGACAGTGGCGGGAGTGACACACATACAATGGCGGGTGAGACGGGTGGCAGCTCGGCACAGGCGAAGGCAGTGACAGCGAGCCGTACTTAGCACGGCCGTGGTAGTCTTCACCGCCCAGCATTCGGGTTCTTAAAAGAAAAAAAGAAGGTGTTGCATTTAAGAATGTCTGTGACGAAGCAGTAAAAGGCACGCTACTAACTCTCCGTCCTTACACGGGTCTTTTTAACGTTGAAAATGCCGAAAGGGGACGCGGTCCTACAGAAGACCCGAGGGACGCAGGGCGAGCCGCGCTGACCACTGGAACAGAACGGCTTTCTCACGTGAGAGGGTGACTGACACGGTGACTCCAGCCTGGGCTTCCTGACAGACGTCTTCTCAAAAATGAATGAGGAGAGCCCGTCACTTCAAGGAGAACAAAGGGCAGCATTTATTGCCAATAAGAAAATTCAGGCTTCCAAGCAAAAATTCAAATTCCAGAGAACCTCTATCCACCGCTGAATCTGACGGCTTCCCAAGAGTATTCTGATAGGGTCGATCGATGGTGATGTCAATGAATACGTTTTCATAGCATGTGATGAAACGTGTCAACATTTAGAGGATTTCAGAGAACCAATATCTTCCAAATGACCAACGCATGAAGATGTAATATCGTGCAAGGGTCAAATATTCATTCGAAGTTCAAGAAAAGACCAACTATTGGTGGAGTAGCCGAAAAGAAAAACAAAATTATCGAAAATGGCTATTAAAATATTTTTCCCAACCAAATACCTGTGCGAACTAGATTTTCTTCATATTATTTCAACTAAAACAATGCAGAAGCAAATGACGGGACAGACATCAAAGACATTTACAAACGTAAGATTGTTCCACTCTTCTCGTTAGAATTTTCGGATTTAAAAAACATGGTCATTTTTCGTAAAAACATTTACATTAACATATAATGAGCGTCTTTTAATGAACTGATCTTTCAAATATTTGTTTTAATTTCTAGTGATAAAAATACCTACATAAACAAAAGCTCCTTGGGCCCTCAAAACATTTTTAACATTATAAAGTTCTGACCCCAAATACTTTGAGAACCGCACCTTGCGCAGACGCCCATTCCCCCCGCTCTCAGAATTTCTTCTTGGAAAGACATCTCTTCGCCGTCGGCATCAACTTAAGCGGCTCCACGGGGGGCTAGTCTTCCTACCTCCGTCCCTGCCCCAAAACCTGGTGACAGGTTTCTACGAGCCCACGCTACCCCCGGTGGCTGGTTGTCAGATGGGCTGAGCCAGGAAGAGATGGGTCTTCCCTGGGACCAGGGCTCTCTCTTGGAGATCTGGAGTCACAAGGACAATGTCTTGCCAAAACAGGGAGGGTTACGTGAACCAAGCTGTTTTCCGATGGGTCACCGAAATTTATACTTTCTGCCATGACTGTGAGAATGCCTATTTCACTGCACATTTGCTACAATTTTTATTCGTCTGATAAAGGCTAAAATAATTTGTTACAACTTCTCCAGAGTCCCATTCATCAATAAGAATGCAAAGCCATCATCGCCTCTAGAGATGTTTCAAAGGACATTATCATCTATATGCACAAGGATCTAGCACAAAATAATGTTCAGAGCATCATTTAAAATAGGAAAAATAGAAACCACCTTTACGTCCAACACCAGAAGACACGATCGACTCAATGCTATAGCCACACGACAGAACAAGGTCACCGTAAATGCTCTGTTGTTCTAATCTGAGGCAACACAACAAAGAGGTTCAGCAAAACAACCTCTCCACCTGTCACTGCTTAAGAAAAGGAATTTCGGTCTCGTTCAGAAATAACTTCCTGTACCTATTCTACATAAATCCACTAAGGCCGACCTGAGGCTCCACACCAAGCAGCAGCCAGCGGACTGGCTGCCAGACGCTGTTCGTGGCATCTTCCCAAATGAGCGGACATGGCCATCTCCAAGGGTTTCATAACTGTTTGAAAACTGATGCACATACTTCCTGTCGAAGGGTCAGCGGTAGAACGGTTAGAATCTTTTTGGAGATCGGTTATGGGACACAGTACGTTCACACTTTGCTGTTCAGTAAACGTGGGGCGGACAATGAAACTGGCAGAAGCACCATACAGTTCCTCAGTAAATTCTAAATGCTCTGACGATCAAAAAAAAAAAAAAAAAGCTACAAAGAAAGAAGGGAAGCAGAAAAATTTCTCCCTGCTAATCATTTTACAAGTGAACAAAGTGTCTAACGTGACCAGAGCCCACAGAAGCAGAGTAAAAACACTAACACCTGGTAAAAGGATAATGTCCACATACCTTGTGACCTGGAAAACACTTAAGTGTTCTGTGCAGCAAATTACAGCTCATCGACACATCACTCTAAGTGAACTGAGGCGAAGGAGGCACAGGTGCCGAAGAGGGTTCCAGCCACCTGACCCGCAGGAACCGCTGGCTGGTCTCCTTGCCTGAGTGGGCTCTGCCTTCCAGAATGGCGTTCAGAAGGCCGCAGAGAGCGCTGTGACGACGAGCTCAGGAAGGGGGACCCGCCTCGTCGCTCCTGCTCGCCAGTGCTTTACATTTGGCAGTGACTGTTTCACCACTCAGTCAGCTGACACTTATATAACGCTATCCTTTTCCAGGACTAAGGAAGTTTAACAGAAAAATCAAGTTACCAAGGGATACACCATTCATAAAACGGAAACCCGAGTCCCCTCTTCACATATCCGTTCCTTTCAAGGAAGGCCAAGAAAAGAGGGATGGATGAGGGAGGACAGATAACCACGACCAGGAATTTGACTCCATGTTACCAACTGGTAAGACAATGAAAACAATGACTCTTCTGGCCTGAAGGTACCACCTGGGTGCTTAACATGCCAGTCCTGGTATTTCCAAAGGACCCTGCAAGAGTTCAGTTCGGAAAGGGAATCTGTCCCGGGAGGACAGACCAAAGAAAAGGCCTTGGGCTCTTCGGTCAAGTTCGTTATTTCCTTTGTATAGCTTTAGCTGAGCTACTTTTCATCAGTGTCGAGACAAAAAATGTGCAAAATTAAGAAACTGACAGCCTGATCTACTTCCCACGAAAAGCTATTGCAAAGCATTTTCAAAATCAAGTGCTGTTCGGCCACAAATGACACCATTTTTATATTTGTAGAGATCGCTGTCATTGCTACAGAGCTTTCCTGTACGAGCTCTCATGCAGGGCAAAAGTATTATCTATTTTATAGAAAAACACAAACGAAGTGACTTGCTTAAGAACCCAACTACTAAGTAAAGACTAAAACTTTTTCTCTCTCTTAAACTCAACGCTCTAACATTTTTTAATTCAATCTTACTGTGGGGCGGGGGAGAGGGGCGCTCGCTTTTTGGCAAAGATGAATAGAAATTTAATTAGGTGAACAGAAAAAAGTTCCACCACAAGTAGCCACTCATGCAGAAAGAGTAATGATTTATGTTACACAAGTAACAAGGTATGAGGTTTTATTTGTTTACCAGACAATTTACTTCCTTGCTGGGGAGGGGGGAATTTTTCATTCTAAAACAGCAATTCCCTAAGAGTGCCCAGATGCCAGGAAGTTTATAAAAGGAGTAAGGGAGTCACCAAGTTATGTTAAATATTTCAAAAGGACTAAAAAAAAGCCACATACTCGCTCCCAATAAGGCCACACAGATTATTTGCTTTTAGGGGTGATCGTAACAAGTGGACGTTCGTTAGCACTGACTGGCAATCACATCTGTTTACTGAAGCTGGAAAAACAGTGCTTAAGTTTGCATGACACTTTTTCATACCACAAGTGCACAGAAAATAAGTATTAAAAAAGACTTTGATAAGATAGATCATCATAAAAAAAAAAAGACTCTTTGAAATTGAAAATGGCATCCTTTTCCCTTCATATTTAAGATTAGGACAAATTTATAAAACAGGAAAAAAAATTACTAGAGAGTAAAATACTAGAAAAATTACTAGAGAGTAAAATGTTTTACTTTGGTTTTTACTTCTTAAAACTGTCTTTCCTATGAAGTTCAAGTCAAATGACAGATTTGCTATCAAGCCCTTAGTCACCTTTTAATTATTTATGCGCTATCCATGAAACCATCTCGATGTTATCTGCACTTTTAATAAGTACACGATAGTGAAGATTTTTGTTCAAATAGACTATAGCTATAATGGTGACCATACAGTCAGTCAATAGAACAAATATTTACTGAGTATTTAACTCAGTGGAAGATGAAGAACATCGTTATAGAGTGTTCTCCCTTGCCGCCATAAAAAACAAAAACAAAAACAAAAAACCTTAAAGACTAATACCCAGAACTATTACAACAGAAGGGGCGCCTTCCCCATGCTACGAAGCGCTGATGCACAAGCCTGAAAGATAAGGGCACAGCATCCGTAGAGCACTACTCAGAAACTGGCATGTCTCACCCAAACATCGCAGAAAGTACATGAGGACATTTCCTGGAGAAGACAGGGCCTCGGGTGTAGGGCGGCTCAATAAACGTTTGAAACTAAAAGGAAATATGGGGGAAAAGTTAAAACACCGGTCGAATACAGTACTTTTTATTTTAAAGAGCTGCAACTTTTAGAGAACAGCAAATCACAAACACTGTAGACAAGTGCTGGCATTTGAAATCTCACCCCTTTCTTCCTTGCTCTTTGCCCTGTAAGAAAATGCTATCCACGTGAGCAAGCCAAGCAGACTGGATCGCAACGCGCTCATCGCCGCTTAGAGAATCTTTATCTTTGAGATACACACTGAAATATGTACAGATGAAGCGATATGTCTGGAATCTACTTCAAAATAACCCAAGGTGAGGTATAGATAAAACAACATCGGCCAAAAGTTTATCATTGTTGAGGTTGGATACGTGGAAGTTCTCCACACTAGTCGACTTTTGTGGGTTTGTTGTTTTTCCATTAAAAAAAGCACACGTTGACGTACGTCGAGTATCTAGCATGAGAATTCCCTTCTGAGAGTGTCTGTCATAATTCAGCAGCATCTCGGCTTGCGTAGAGTCTACTGGCAGCGCCGACACCCTAGTCCCCACCAAATGCGTCTTTCACTGGGTGTCTACTTCAGAGTTCTCCCTTCCTAATCCAGGTCATCACGCGGTACCTTTGCGTGTGGCAGACCCCCAACAGCCTCCACCGTGGTTGTCAATGGGGCATCGCTGGCGTCTGAGGTGGGCAGACTGCCTGGACACTACGAGACATCTGGCACCCCTGTAACCCTGGCACTAAATGCCAGCGCAGCACCACCGCCAGCCCCACCACCCCGGGAAAAGCGAAACCAGAACGCGCTTCCCAGGACCACCCGCCCCAGAGCCGCACTCCTAGTGCGGGTTACCTGAGTAACCAGGGGCTCCCCACACACAGCCCGCACGTTCGGTCTCCTGTCACCCCACCCAGCCCTCCCTCTTCCTGGCCGGACCCAACAACCTGTGCCACAACAGTCCCCACTCAGGCCAGCTCCTTACTGTCACCTGCTTCGCGCTCAACGCTACTTCCTGTGGGGAACATCTCTCTCGCCGGCCTATATCCTGGGCTTCCCGAGTCTCGCCGTTAACTTCTCCGCTCTGAAGCGAGCCCCCTTTTCTCAAGCCTCGGTGACTTTGTCTGGATAGGAGGTCACCCGCGAAGCCCCCCCACCCGAGTGAGTGCAAGTGTCGCGCTCCCGGGCTCGCACCGTGACTGCGCAGGACCCGGCGGCGCCGCTGTGCGACCGCTCGGCCCCCGGGCCGGGCTCCGGGGACAGGGGGGCCGCTCCCCGCGGATTCCCGGGTCGGCGCTGGCCGCGCTTCTCCGGGGCCGACTCGGGGGCCCCCCCAGGTCGCGCCCCGAAAACACCTCGGCGCCGCCCGCGGCGAGTCGCGCTGCTGGCCGGCTCCCGCGGGGCCGTGGGGGGCTGCAGCGGGACCCGAGCGCCCGCAGCGCCGGGTCCCCGCGAAGCGGCGGCGCACGGGGTCCCCCGGCCGCCGCTCCTCTCCTGACGCCCCACACCGCGGCCCCTGCGGCCCCCGAACGCCAAGTTCAAGCGCTGGGCGGCCGCGCGGCCTCCCGGACGGCGGCGGCGGCGCCACCGGGGCCTCCGCGCGCCCCCCGCGGTCCCGGCCCGGCCCGGCCCGGCCCGGCCCGGCCGCCTCACCGTGATGTTGCAGTGCAGCGTGAGCGGCGGCGCCGGCGCCGGGCCGCCCGGCGGCCGCGCCAGGAACTGGCAGTGCAGCTCGTCCAGCTTCCAGCTGACGATGCGGAACCGCTCGTGGTTCTTGTCGAAGATGGACGCCAGGAACTTCAGCTCGGCCTTGAGCCCCGACACCGACATCCTGCCTTCATCTCCGGCGGCAGGGAGCCGGGCCCGCGCCGCCGTCACGGCCGGAAGATAGCGAGGCCGGGGGCCGGGGGCGCGGGGCGGGCGGGACGCGGCCTTTGTAACCGACTCGGCCGCTGGAGGCGGCGGCCCGCGGCTTAAAAGGGCAACCGCGACACCGCCCCGCCGCCAGAAGCGGGCTGCCCGCCCCGCCCCGCCCCCGGCATCGCCCTGCCTCAGAACGCGCCCGGAAGCCTCTGCCCCCAGACGCGCGCACCGAAGTCCTGCCCCAGGGACGCGCGCACCCGAGCCCCGCCCCCAGACACGCGCACCTGGAAGTCTCCTGCCCCGGCATCGCGCGTCCTCGGAAGCCACGCCCCGGCATACGCACACGCCGCGCGCCCCCGGGTGCCTGGCCCCGCCACGTCGGCGCGCCGCCCTCTGACCCGCCCGCGCTCGCGCCTCCTCTCGAGGGCGACGGCCTGGTCGCGGCACGGCCCCCTGCCCCTCATCCGCGGCCCCGGCTCACACTGCAGCCATTGTCCCTCCTGCCCGAGCCTTCGCCCAGCTTCCCCAGCGGGCGATAACCGTCCCCTCCCCCACGGAGCCAGGGCTGCCTCGTCCCAGCACCGCCCTGGCTCGGATGTCACCGCGCACGGGGCCTCCCTGGCCGCCCCATCGACATGGCCGCCCAGCCACGCCAGGTTCGGTTCTTACTCAGCTCCTGTCACTGCGCGCTCCATGTCCCGTTTGTTTGTTCATTGTCTGCGCAAGTCAGAGCCGCAACCCCAGGACCTAGAAGGAAGCCTTTCATGTACTGACACCCAAGGGGACCCAACCATGCTCCTGCCTGGGCTCCCAGCAGTAACAACCCCAGGCACATTCTAGGTGCTCCAAAAATGGGGGAAGGGCTGCATGCCACTGCAAAGGAAGACAGCGCGGTGGGCCACCTGCGTTTACGAAGAGGGCTAGAGGCAGGACCTCGCGGAGAAGGGCCTTGAAGGGTTTATGGCTCTGAAATTTGTCATTTTGCAAAAAGGGGCTCCGCATTTTCCTTTTGCTCTAGCCCTGACTGCAGGTACCCGGCCCCCTCCACCCTCAAAGGTCTCCTGCGTCGCGATCTAGCAGTGCTCCCAGGTCTACTGGTCCCTCAGGTGACAAATAGAGAACGACACAGGAGATATTAAATCCGCTGAATGAGGACATTCTAAACGTTTTCATCTGCATTCACTTCCGAGATACTGTATCATGTGCTAGTGCTTTGTAGCCTTTCCGAGGGTTGCACACCCCTTGGAGAATCTAATAAAAGCCCTGATTCCTCTTCCCAGGAAAACATCTCTGCATGTAAAGTGTACGCACCAAGGTTCGTGGCCCTGGCACCAGTGGCGCTGCTGTGAGCAAGCACGGGAGGGGACACCCCGTCCCCTGAGCTCTGAGCCGGAAGCGACTGGGAGACTGTCTGGCACGACTGCGGGGTTAGGCACAAGGCGGGCGCCACTCTCTTTTGCATTCAGTCCCCATTACTCTTGGGACCCTAACGGGGATTTGAGACAAAGTGGAACAACCTGTTCAGAATTTGGTATGACTGAGAAATAAAATGCCCCAAACTTTTACTTGATCTAAGCCTCATTTCGTTCTCTCTCAATTGCTAGGAGAAAAGAAAGAGCTTTATAAATTGCAAGTGCTTTTACTAGTTATATCTCGGATATATATGCAAATAATTTCACAAACACTTTGAGCATCTGCTGTATGCCAAGCCCTAAGACAGCTAGAGAGATACGTAGATAGAGTCCCTGAATCCAAGAAGCTTCAAGTCTAGCGTTGGAAAGAAAACAGTTTCCTGGTCCTTTGGGGGACAAAGGACAGAGATCTGTGACTCGAAGCGGCTCGGACAGGGAGGAAACATCCTGCTTTACGTGATGGGAGGGCGGGTCGGGGCGCACCCCAGGACCACCGACCAGAGCTGCAGCGGCGGCATCAAGAGCCCACATTCTTTCCGCCCCCTTCATCGGGATGAGAGGGAAGCAGCCGTAGCTGTGCTCACAGGTCACATCCAGACACGATGCCACCAGAAGTCGGAAATGACTGCTCCCTCCATGTCTCCTTCCAAGATATGGGGACCTTCCCAAGAATCCACCCGACCGACCCGTCCGCCGTTAATGGCCCTTCCCTAAACCAATCGCAGGCAGACAGACGGGACCACTCACTGAACGCATTCTATCACCTGGGATCAAATGGACGCTGAGGTGTTAACCACAGTGTCTGCTACAGACACATCAGACCACACGCGATAAGAGGCTCAGACTACTGAATTACTACATGTCGGCGAGGAAGAAATGAATTCCAGAAATTACTTGCCTAAAAGCATGGTCAGGCTCAGGGAGTATCCGAGAGGCCGGCTGATCGCACAGTACACAGCAAGCGGCCAAGAGGAAGATGCAGTCAAGATGTCATTGGAGATCCCATTTTGGAGCCCTGGACCATTCGGTGACAGTCATCACTTTTAAGAAGATTAATGTGGCATTAGTGTGCAAAATGGATTACATCGGGTTTAAAACTGTGAGGTAGCCACCAAGGAGACACAGGCCACTCAGACTCTGGATGGGGCATGCCATGAATTCAATGGGACAGTCGCATCCAGCTCTGAGGGTCTCCAGCTCCAAACGCCAGTGTCTTCTGGACTGGTCCAGTCAGCAGGGAGAAGTGACCGTGGGAATGGAAAGGACTACACTGCTCCTAAGGACGGTTCTGAGGTAGAACCTGCTAGATCTTAGCGTCAACGCACGGATGGAGGGAAAGAGAGATGTTCTATTTAACGTAACGCTTGAAAAGTCCTTGAGCAGGTGGCTGGAAGGGAGTCACGCCTCAGACACGGCCAGAGAAAGATGCATCTGAGATGCTGATCTCAGAGAATCGGCAGTACGGGCCTGGAGCATCCAGGGGAGGTCAGAGCGGGGCACTGTAACTGTGGATCAGGCACATGGAGCACTGACGGGAGTGACGCTGGAAGCCGCGGGCGTTGGCCTGACCAGAGCCACAGGGGCGGGACGATGACCTGGACCATGGAAGGGACCCTGAGTGAGACCCAGCGTGAGTGGTTTAGTGGAAACGATGCATCGGAGAAGTCAGAGGATGACCCGTGTGTCGAGTTATTGGTGAAAACGACAAGAAAGATCAGGCACTGTGACAGTCCCAGCACGCATCACAGTGCCAGGCACACAGCAGTGCCCAGTAAATGCCTGACGAACGGAGGCGCGGGCGAGTGATAAAGACGCTACTTTGAGAGGCGGCACAGTAGGGGAGACATCACGCCGGACTGGCAGCCACCAGGCCTGGGTTCTGACCGCGGTTTCATCATTTCCCGGGCGGTCTTCAGCAGCAGCGACCGTCATCAAGTGTCACTGTCCTACCCCTTAACACGGAGGGAGGGTGCTGGAACACTGCTTCGGTCTCCGGGGGCGGCGAGTACTACTTTCTATACTGACTCCGGTTCTGGAAGAAAGAGCAAGCCCTTCCCCAGGCCTCCGGGTCCTCCAACTGATTCCAGAGCAAACATCCCACCAAAGCAGCCGTCGACCGATCGGCTCGGAAGATGAAGAGATGAGAAGGTGAAGGGGCACCAGGCTTCCAGCAAAGCCAGGAAGCGGGTCCTCCCGAAACGCGCCCCGCTCGGGCGTGAGGGTCATGGAGGGCTGCTGAACGCCGGGCTGGGAACGAACCCCCGCGGCTCCGGGCCGGGCTTAGGCCTGCTCGCATGGGGCGTGTCAGGTGCTCTGGGAATTCATGCCCAAGGGAATCACACTTCTGCCACAGGACGGTCTGAGCGACAGACAAGTCATCGGTTCCCGACCTTGCTCCTTGAACCGTTCCTTCCTGCTCCCGGCGCCGCCCAGGCGTCTTCGCTCCCTGAAGGGCTTCTCAGGCCAGCGCGACTGTGTCCAGAACTGCGAGAAGCTTTTGCACCCAGGGAGCCCGTGGCCCGGCTGGATTATAATACCGCCTATCCGAACTGCGCCAGCAAGGGCTCCCCGCCCAACCGCAGGAAGCTGAGGAAACGTGCGGAAAAGATCCCCCTGCATATAAAAATGTCACATTTCTGCAAAATCAGAGCTACGACGGGCTTCCTCAGAGAACCATGCTTACTTGGTCACATTTCTAAGACAGAGTGCTCTGCCATCTTGCTCAGCACGGCGTAGACCGGCCGCGTTAGAGTCGTGTGTGTTGTTCGGGCGAAGGCGTCTGGTCTGAGGGGCTGGAAGGCAGCCCGCAGTCGAGGCTTCGAGGCCTGTGTTTGGGGGCCGCGTCCTTCCAGGGCCTGGGCCTTTCTCTAAGTGAGCGGTAGCTCTGGCCCGGGCTCCAGGTCCAGAGACGGTAAGGAGCATCTCGGGAGGAGACACGGCTCACGCGCCCTTGGCCCTCTCCTTTTCTGAGCCTCCTGCAAATCATGGCTTCTCCAAGCAGCATCTGGTCATTCATTTCGTAAGGATGCGTCACCCGTCTTCTCCGTGTTGGCGAAGGCGCTATATCAGGAGGTTGTAACAGAAGACGTTTCGCGAGAGAATACAGATGGCACTCTTAGATCAGGGGAGTCCCAGGAGGGTGTTTACGACAAAGTAATAATTCATAAAGGGGTACCTGCGAGAGAAGCACAAGGAACACTGCAGTAACCGAGAGCGGCCATGTTGTCACCGCCCCTGGGCTCGAAGAGATGAGGGGACAGCGCCACTGCTGGGACGCGGACCGAGGGCATCGTGTGGGGTACGAGAACGGTGCAGGTCCGCGTGCCGTCAGCAAGTGGGAGAAGCCATGGCAACCGGGAGAAGCCATGGCAACCGGGAGAAGCCGCGGAGAAGGCTTTAGAGCCGTCTGACGCTGCCAAGCACCAGAGTCTGCGGTCGGTGTGAGCACGTGTAGTTAGAAATTCGGGTTCTGGGCAGGACGGGTCCTGACGATGCAGCCGGAATGCCAGGGAGACCTCACCGCGGACTTATTCCGACTAAGGAGCTGGTGCGAGAACACGAATTACCACGCTGCTTCCCTCCCTGCGAAAGTCAAGCTCTCCTCCCCCACCAACAAATGACTGAGGGAGTGAATGAAGAAGGAAGGAATGAGGGAAGGAGGGAGAGAGAGAGGGAGAGAGGGAGGAATAGAGTCGGCTAAACTTTTGTGTGCGAGGTGACACAGTAAAAAGTGTTCACTCCTTCAAGGCTAGTGTATTTTTAATGATCCTAGTACTTTCCCACGAGGATGGAACGTGAGCCTGGAAGAGCATTTCCGCAAGCGGGGACAGTATGTTCCGTCACCGAACGATCATCAACAAGGTTGATGAAAACCCCGACACTGCGTATCTGTGAAAGTTAACTCCGAATGCCTTACATATTTGATGGGACATTTGCTGTTTCATTTTCCATCAAAGAAGATTCGCACATGCGAAATGATTAGGTCCGAAACTATAACTTTATGAGATAGTATGTAGATAGTGGCTATTGGTTAAAGATCGGAGATGCTGTTTGAAACAGCGCCAGTTGCCTCATTTTGTAAAGAAGTAAAGAACGAATGGCCCGAGCCCGCGGAGATCGCTTAACACCTGTTGTTCCCTTCCTGTTCACGTACCTTTTTGGGAGTGATTCTCTACTATGATTTTTAAAAAACACTTTACATCTACATCATACCCCGTCGGTATCGATGTTGTCAGTCCTGCCTAGACGAGATAAATGACACACAAAAAGCAAGATGTCTGTCACATCAAAATCTTAAACATTGATACACACGTCCTCCTTTCAAAGTGTGTGTAGGTGTTTGATATGTGCGGTCACCACGTCCTTCCCAGTCTGGGGTTTAGATACCGTTGCGTATGCTAATCACCTGCGTGCAGACGTCCCGTGACCAACACGCACAGGTTCTCTAACTTTTCTTTTTATTTTCCTATGTTATGTTTCTTTTGATTATGTTTTTTTAAATATAACTTTATGACTTTAAATCTAGTAACAAAAATCTGGTCTTGTATTTTACGAGCCATTGCTTTTTAATTTTTCTAATAATTCACTTTTAAAGAATTCATTTTCATTCTATTTCATAAGAATATTATTCTGCACTGAACTGGAAGTAAAATGAACCGAACCGACTCCACCCCAGACGGCTGAGGAGGAGCTGGGAGCCCCAGTGACGGATGTGCCCGAGGGCCTCCCAGGGAGGGGCCTGTGAGCAAACACCAGGCCCTCACCCCACCTCCAGTCTCCTGCTGGGCCTCTCCCCCTGCCCAGAACCAACCAGAAGCCGGAGGGCAAGAAACCCTGCAGAAGCAGAGATCAAAGATAAAGGTCACCGTTTGAGTCTCAAGGTGTGGGTAACAGGCAAACAGACAGTCCTGATGCCCTGTCATCAGTGCCCAGATGGAAGGAACGTGGGGTCCCGTGGGAGCACGCATCTGACCCACGGCACCTCCAACCCGGCCTCGGTGCTCGCTGGGGCCACAGGCGGCCAGGTATACAGAGTCTTCCTAGGGAATGTGATGTCTGCGCTGAGGTCAAAGAAAGGACAATAGTTCACCAGGAGACAGGCCCGCAGGGAATGAGGGTAGGGGAGCCCCAGAGCAAAGTCAGGCCGCTGAATGAAGGAGCCCGGAATGGCAGGGAGCGAGGCGGGAGGGCGGGCCTGGCCAGGCCACGGGGCTCCCTAGGCGTGGGCCGGACGGCTGACTTCGCCTCAAAATAGACCGGGTGCGAGGGTCCTGCCACAGGGGAAAGGCTGAGGAGGCCTGGAATCGGAAAGCCTTGGGGACAGAGGGAAAGCACGGCAGAGTCTGGGTTCAGGAAGCAGAGATGACGCGGACCGGGCAGGTTCAGAGGAGGCTTACTCGGCGCCACGCGCTGTGCCGAGCTCTTCATACGTGTTGCTTCACTTAATACTTAATACCAGCAACACCGCCAAAGAGATGCTGTTCTTATCGCCACTTCACGGATAAGGAAACGGAGGCACGAGAGACTGGGGAGTAGCCGGAGCCACACCACTAGATATTCTAACAAAAAAAGCAATTTGCTATTATGTCTCTCGCAGTGACGTCATCTCGCTCGCATTTTATGTTTTCCAGAGTTCATTAGTTTTTACGTGTCCTCAGTTACTATCTGGCTCAGTGGCTTTTGTGAGTGGAATGTCCCCAAATACAGAGTCACCCTCTTAAAATATAATTCAAAATGTGTGCAGATTAACTTGGCATTGCTGGCAGCGGCTATTACAGCAGCTAAAGCCGGGATCCTGGAGCCCAGCGCCCTGGGTTTGAGTCCCGACTCAGCCGTTTTGCTGGCCATAAAATACTTAACGGCTTGAAGCCTCAGTTTTTGGATCTGAACAACAGAAATGAGCAGATGAGGCAGCCTGTGTCCATATCAGCGTACTGCCTGGCTCAGGGTGCACCCTCGAACACCACCACCGCGACCAGGTGCCAGGGGCCCCGCCGTGAGGCGGCGGCAGAGTGCGCTCACGATGCTCCCAAGGTCCCCGTGCTCAGACGGGACAGGCGCGTGCGCGCATGCCGGGGCCTCCGCTCGGGACCCTCGGTCCGGCGAGGCTCTTGAACTCAGGGGGGCAGGCAGCACCCAGTTTGCTTTCCAGTGGAGCCACCGCCGCCCTTGGCCAACTAAGTGGACACAAGCTCTGTCCCGGGAGCAGCAGCGAATATCCGGAGCGGTCTGTCAGGGGAGCGGCCGCTTCAGCTGGCTGGACTGGCAGCCCCGCTGGGAGGACGAGGGGACGCAATGGCGACGACAACGGCCGAGGGAGGGGCCGTAGGAAACGGGGTGCAGTGCTGTGCTAGGACAGGCCAGTCGTCCTCTGCCTGCAGATGGCTCCTCGGAGAGGACACTAGGCCAGACTCGAGGACAGAGATACTATGACCAATGGCAGCTCTAGGCTGTCTGGTTGGAAGGGAGGGGCCCGGGCGACGTGGCTGAGCCCCGTTTCCTGAGACTGGAGAGGAGCTGAGCCCAGACCGGAACCCGGCCCGCCCACGCCGCCTGCTCCTCGGAGCCTCACGGACCGCAGACGACGGACAAGCTCGGGGACCCAGGCCAGGCGCGGCCCCCCTGGACCTGTGGCCGCGAGAACACACGCGCCTACAGGGACAGCTGTGAGCAGCTGCCTCATGAATGTGCAGAACTGAAGTGGGTGCCCTCGAGCTTAACTCCAAAACAAAGGGGCTGTGAGTTCTGTTTGCTTCACCAAAGCAGGACATTTGGAGGAAGGTCTGTCGGGAGGAAGCTGGCCTGAGCCTGCAGAGGCTTCGCTCTTACTGGAGCGCAGCCGTGCGGCCATCATGAAGCTGCCCGCAGAGGCCGAGGCCGGGCTTCCTCACCTGGGCCTGGAGGTGACACGACAGGTGTCTGTTCAAGGCACCGCCACCAGGAACTGGCACAGGGGACGGTGAGAACCGAATGAAATAACAGGTGTCGGGCTCAGCGCATGATCAGGCTGGGAGACGGCAGCCCAGTGAACTTTAGAGTCTCAGGCGCCAGTGTCCCTTGGCCTCGGGGACAGAGCACTGGGATAGACTTGTACGAGGCCATGTACAAGAGGTGCGAGCGTCCCCCTGCCCATCCCCCAGGCCCCTGGCATTTCTTTGGGCCCCTTCGCCCTCCTCGCTCTTGTTTGGGGCCAATGGCCCTGGAACTGCGCAGGGCAGGCACCACAGCCTCGGTCGCTGCCAGAATCCCCCCACGCCCTGCGCAGGAGCCCGACGAGAATGCAAACCGTCCACATCCTCCGCAGTCTGTCCATCTGCGCCCCGGCCGCGGGCGGCAGGTCTGCGCACGGGGCTGTGGGGACATTCCTTGAACACGGCGCCTGCTTTCCACAGCACGAGTTCCTCCACCATGCAGAGTGGCACAGCCGTCTTATCAGACAGAGCCGAGCCGTTTCCACAGCGGCCGGCGACCCGCAGAGACACAGCACCTGCCGCAACAGCGCTCGCCCCGCCTCTCCTCCTCCCTGCTCCCATCTCAGGACACCTGGCTAAAGCTCTGAGAAGAGGAGGGGTCTGAGGCGATTCTCACTGAGGCGTCAGTGGCTGACACCGCTCCCACCTCCCACCGTGGCTTTTACCCAAAACGGTTTGATGGGGAGGACGCCAGGCGGCAGGATGAAGACAGAGGGAAACTGCCTGGGAGCGGGAAGGACTCTGCGGGCACTGGGTCCCTAGTCACCGCATAAAGAGCGTCTTAGAAAATGTCCCGCATGACGGTTTCTCGTCTCCACTACCCAAGCCCCAGGAGGCCCCACGTTCCGACAGCTCCTTTAGCAAACAAACCGCGTTCACAGGCAGCTTCATTCATTTTCCTGGGCGATAGCCCATGTCACATAGAATAACATTTTTCTTGAGATAATTCCAGCCCAAAGGAAAAGCACGCCCTGTTTCAGTTTGCAACGCAGCCTTATTACGGATCAATATCAGATTTCTATTTTGCAAACATTGCTCAAGTCGGAGACCCTTGGGTTCGAGTTCCAGCTGAGGGCCCATGAGCAAGTCACTAGCCCACTCTGATCCTACCGTATGATCACCTACTTCCCACCATTCGCAACGCTGGAGATAATGTATGTAAGGTGCTCACTCTGCGCCCAGCACACGGTAGGAACTTAGTAAGTTTAAGTTCCCTCCCTGCTGCCCTATCCTAATATATTTGTTGAACAGGGGAGAAGACAGGGATGGGGGTGAGGGCACCAGGAAGGCTCCAGACATGCCTCATAATCCTAACCACTCAAGTCTCTGAAGTATGCCTCAGTTTACCGTTCATAAAAAGAGGCAGGACAGGGGTGGGTGGGAAGAAGAGGCGCTTGGCTTTGTTGGTTCCAGCTGGGCCCATCTGATTCCATAACCCGGGCTTCACTGTCTCGTTCCAGCTCACCCCACACCCCAAAAGCCCCCAGTTTCTGTGCTCTTGTCTCTGGCCAAGTTCAAGGATGTGGAGAAGAGAAAAGAGAGGCATTTCTCCAGACAGCCTGCAGGTGGCACCAGAGCCTTGCAAAGCTGAGCAGCGTCTCGGCTGTCCCTGGCGATTGGGCGATGATTGGGCGGGGCTGGGCCCGGCAGACGCCACTTGGCCAGTCCACTCCCACCCCGCCCCCCATAGGAAGGCTCTTTTGGCTAATTTCCTATCTTTGGCAGGTGGATCCCCGTGATTTACAGTTCAAATCCAGACCCTTCCACCAGACTCTTTCCAGAGAGTGAAGGGGCATTATTATTTGCGTAAGGACAACAGGCAGACACCCAGCGGTCCATGGCACACCAGAACCTGTTGTCACCTTGCCCTCAGCTCACTTCTTCATTGTTTCTATTCTTTCCTTTGATCTTTTCTTTAAACACACATTATCCTTTCTCCCACTGTCTTTGACGATGCCCCCACAATGGGATATTTTAGACCCCAGAGTATCTGCTTGAGCTTCTTAAGCCTGAGCAGAGTCTCTATATCCACTGCAATGTCTGGTTTTAGCTCCTGGGACGCCAGCCCCGCAACTCAAGAGTTAAAGATGTCAGACGTGGAACACCGACCTTCTAGTCTTTACTAAATTTATTCCCATGATTTCCTTCCGACTGCTCATGTCCTTTATCCCTTGGAATTGAAGTATACCGGTTTGTTGTCTTGCAAACGGACAAGTCCTGTTAAGCAAGATTCTTATATTTCCAAGAACGCCTCCTTACTCCATTCAGCCCCAAATTAGCATGCCACTTATCTCTTGTTTCTGAACCCTTTTCACTTAATAACCTCATAAACATCCATCAATTATGAAAAGAAGCTCAAATTTCTCTCCCTTTCATTTTTGATTCATTGATACCCAAATAATGGATTTGTCTGGAGAAATCATTAGTAGACAACCGTGCCCTTCAATGTATTTTATAGTTAACGTTACATCTCTCTAGGTCATTCGCACTTGCGACAAATGGCTATGGAGCTCAGTCTTAACTTAAAATCTAAGTTAGAAATTTGCTTTACCTGAATAAAGCAGATGATGTGAGAAACAAAATTTTTTTGCTGAAATTTTCTCAGCTAGCAATTTCATGGTCACAAATATGTGTGTAAACAAGAGGAAACTGAGCGGTAAATATATAAAATCTTAAACTGTCATTTTTATAGATAAGTCATCTGTTATTTTCTTCTCTACTAGCGAAGTATTTTTCCATATGGAAATACGCATATCTTAAGTGTGCAATTCGGTGCATGCAGCCATGTAACCACCACCCAGATCGAGATGTGGAAAGTTTCCGTCACCCCAGAAGGAGCCCTCGGGCCTCCTCCCACTCGCTATCCCCCCTCAGAAATAACTACTATTCCGACCTCTATCGTCGGAGGCTAGTTTTGCCTGCTCTTGAAATACGTGTGATTCTATGAGTCCGTATAGTTGGAACCACACAGTCTGTGCCCTTTTGGGTCTGGCCTCTTCCCCTCAGCGTTAACGTGCATGAGATTTATCTGTGTCACTGGTGTGTACTGGTAGTTATTTGGTTTTCATCGCCGTAGTTTTCTATGTTTTATCACTAACTCAATTTATTTATGTCTAACGCAATTTCTTGCGGGGTCTATTGGCCCCTTTTGGCTAGATTGATATTAAAGATCTTCACTTGGATGGGGCTTAGGAAATTTATAGAGGACAGAAGCCTAAGGGCACTAAACTAACTATAAAGTGTTAAACCAAGTTTGCACGTCACGCCTGTTTCAGCCAATTTTCTACCTATAGTACTTTTTCCTCAAAAAGGTGATGAAGATTAAAGAAACTTAAAGCTCTTCATTATGTCATCAGCTTTGGGACACTTGTCACTTGGACAAACAATAGAACACTTACAACCTGAAATGTTGAAATAACTACAGTAAACAGCAATATAGCAGTTACCATTGTCCAAAGTACTGTACGTATATTATTTAATCCTTAAAACAACTCTAGGAAGTAGATACTATTATTGTCATCCCCACTTTTCAGATGGGGAAACTGAGACACAGAGAGGCCAAGTAACTTGTCCGAGGGGGTAGAGGCAGGACTTGACCTGGGCAGTTGGTCCAGAGCCCACGCTTCACCACCACTCCACGCTGGGTAGCGTGAATCTTTCTGTCATTGAAGTATTTTCTTCTACTAGCCTGGTGGCATTTTCGGAATAGTTCAGAGCTTATAAATTTGCTTCAACAAAAATACAACTAAATCAAAGCAGAAGATCTAATCTAGAACGGGCGGCATTCATGAATAAATTATAAGACTCTCTGGTTTTAAATAACAATTATTGCTTATCTTGTGACTTTTGCCAGACAGGGCCATAACGTACCCAGCCTCATTTTCTTTGCCTTCAACGAGAGGAGATGGGCTCAGTGACAGGCATGATTTATCGTAAAAACTCATCACGCTTTCCCTCATCATCTGGGAAGCTGGAGACAACTTCGCGGGTCCCGACACGTTGAGACCAAGTTGAACACCACTCGTAGCACAGTGAGTTCAAGAAAGATGGTTTTTCCCCTCAATTCTGTTGCACAGGGTCGTGTGATCTGTGGCAATTAACATGTGATTGACAGTTTTGTCACAAAAATGATCAGGGTTCTAGATGAAATTATCTTCAAGTTTCCTTCCGCTGCTAAAAGACAGGAGACGGGGGCAGGCCTACCGCTAGGACCCCGGCCCCGCCACGGTGGTGGGGAGGGTGCTGTCTTCTAAATCACCCCCTCCTCGCGCTGCGCCCCACACTGGATGCCCCCGCCGAACAGCCTGGAGCCTGCGCTTCCGGCTCATTCCTCAGCTTCAGTAGATTCGCTAAGTTTCCCTCTAAATTTGCCCAAAAAAGCCAGCGTGGTGTCATAGAAAGAGCACTCGGCTGTCAGCTGCTCCACCGACGACCGGCTGTGCCACGAGGGAACTGAGCTGACTTCTCTGGTCTCCCTCAGAGGGAGGTGAAGATGACACACGCCTGCCCGGTGCAGGGCCGCAGAGAGGGTGTGCCGAAGGGCCGAGCCAAGGCGAGTGGCCCTGTGCGAGGGACAGCGACCACCAACGAAGGAAAGCTGTCCCTTTTACCACCCCGAATTTCGCTCCCAGGGCTGTGCAGGGCTGTATCTAACAGCACGGGGGGCGGCGGCAGCCCCCGCCCCCCTGCCCAGCGAACCCAGACAGCTGGGGCTGCCTCCCAGCAGAACCAGCGGCCTGCCAGGGGAGCAAGGGGCCAGGACAGCCCGTGGGGTCACCTGCTGGTCAGGCCCCACAAGCTGTTTTCCCCCAGGAGGGGAGGGTTTAATGGTCCCCATTTTACAAATGGTCAACGTGCCAAGTTGTAATCCATCTACATAAACGTCAAGCCCGCTGGATAGGAATAAATGAGGATGTCCCTCAGGCGGAAAGGCTGTGTGCTCGGCCAGGCCCCGTGCCTCATCTGCAAACAGACTGCGCCAGCGCGGCCCAGTGAATCCCAGCAACCGCGCACCTTCCGAGGCTTCCCCGGGCTGCCTCTCCTCCTGATGCCCGTCCCCTCTGTCCTGCCGACCCAGCCGAGAAGCGCGACCTGCTCTCTAGTTCCAAATACAAAACCAGAAAAACAGTCCCAGAGGGATCCCAAAGAGAGAAGAAAGAAACTGGGGACACTGCCCCCCTGCCGACCTGACACTCGATCTTGTTTTGCAGAAAACAGGTTTTGGAGTCAAACTTCTCAGCTGGAACCCCAACTCCCTTACTCACTAATGGGGCGACCTCAGGCAGTCACTTAACCACTGGGTGCAGTATTTTCATCTGCCAAACGGGGCTGCCACGCTCTACGGCACAGGCTCCCGGGGAGGACTGGATTAGACTAGTCGCGCAACCGCAGGCTCGTAATTCACGCCCACTCCAGTTTCAACTCCTCAGTTCACCAATTGGTTGAAATGGAAGGAACGCGTAAGCTGCCGAAACTGCCAAGTCTGGCCGCTGGTCAGGCTCGGGCAGACTCTGGCGACCGCTCCCTTTCTACCCAGCTTTCTTCATAGTTACAAAGTGACTGCAGTGGTTCCGGATCTCACGCCTACGCTCTCGGCCTCCAGAAGAAGAAAACTCCTTTCCCTCTGACCATTCAACAGAAGTCCCGGTTTCTCATCCAGATAACACTTAACATCACTTCCCCACTTGTGAACCGACCACCGTGGCTGGGGGCTATGCCATGCCCTCGCTGGCTCAGGCCCGCACGGCCAAGGGGTGGGATTACACCCCGTACCTTGAGGTCCCCTGAGCTCTAGGCTCATTACATGGGATCCTGCTTCTTGATATCTGTGCCCCCAAAGTCGAGTACGATGTGTGACACACAGGAGATGCTTAGTAAGAACTTGCCGAATGAATGATGCTTGTGGAATGAGGATTATCATATCTGAGGAGAGTGTGTGTGCTCAGAACATCTAACGGCCTCTGAATTCGCTGTCCAGTGCACAGTAATTTCCCAGATACTGTCATCAATGAAATCCCAGATGAGGAACGCTGGCCTCTCCTCTTCCCAGAGACGGTATGCTCCTTCCAGTAACATCATGAAAGGCTAAATAACCCCCTTGCCAGGGCCTCGAGCGCGTCTACGCAGCTCGCTCTAGCAGGGAACGTGGAAATCAAAAATCTAATTCCTTTTTAAATCATTGGATCCAATAAAGAATATTAAATTTACCTTTATATAGCTTTTTTGATTTTCTTTGTTTAAAGGAAATGAGGAAGAAATCGAGAACAGGGCTTTTTTTCTTTTTAAACAGAGTGGGTGGGGGACAATTCACCCCACCCCACTCCCTACGGCCATCTGAGGGAGATTCCCTGCAGCTAGCACAGAGGTCCTGGGAGGAAGGGTCTGGAATCTCAGGGGAACAGAGCCACCGTGCCCAGGCCCCAGGGTGTGACAGAAAAGGCAGCCCCACCCTTCAGAGAGCCCCAGTCCTGGGCCAGGATGAGCACCCAGCAGGGGAGGCCAGGGGAGGGAGGGAGCCAGGCCACAGGGCATTCAGCCTGAGCTGCCCACGCACCTCCACTGCCAAGGCAGAGAACTGGGTGCCCACTCGGTAGCGCCCAGAGCTCGGCGAGGGCACCTCAGATGAGCCACAGTAACATGTCCCTGGGGTTCAGTTCCACAGATCGTGCTGGCAACTGCCTGGGTGGCTCGGTGCCTCCTCAAACTCACCCGCACAAATGCAAAGGCAGCACCTTGCTGCTCCCCGTCCCCGTGCTCAATCCGTACCGGGCCCCTCGGCCCCCCAGACTTCCTAACCAGCCGTTTGGGCGTCGTCCTAGCCCACCCCCCAGCCCCACGTGCCGCGGTGGCCGAAATGTGTGGGTTTTGTCATCGCCCCGTCCTGGGCCCCCTCTCCTCTCCTCTGCGTCTCCTCCCCCCTGCGTCGGTCCTTCTGGCTCCGGTGTCACCTCCTCTGGTCCACTCTCCACGTGTCAACAGGTCCGTGCTCCCAGCCCGCGGACCGTACCCGCTATTCACCTCGTCGGAAGTCCTCACTAGCTCCCCGCTGCCTAGAGTGAGGCCCGGATGCTGCACCGGACACTGAGGCCCACGTGTCATTCTGTTCTCACGATGCAGGGGGGCCCGCGCCCCGAGGCAGACGGCTCCCCCCGCCTTTGCAGGCCTGCTCTGCGCCCGGCCAAGCCAGCTCCCTTGTTCTCTCCTTCCTGAGGTCCTGCTTGTTTGCAGGCTCACACTGAACGCTGCCCGGCTGGGGTGCACCCCCCACTCCCAGGATGGAGGGGGGCTGCAGCCGCCCTTCACAGCGTCTCTATTCCAGAAGGGTCTCGGTCTGCCCAGGGCAGGGAGCAGGGAGCTGCCCGGCCAGCACACATGAAGCATTTATCTGTGACCAGGCACCGGTCAGTGAAGCCACACGAAGGGTCTCCTGCGGTCTGCACAACTAGGACAGATGGTTGTACCCCCTTCGCAGTCAGGGACCTGCGGCTCAGAAGGAAGCGGGTCGCCCAGGAAGCGACGGCTTCCATTCCGCACCTCTGACTCGGGTCCAGCTGTTTCTCCTGCTCCCAGCGCGTGAACCCTCAGGAAGCGCATCTGTTTCACTGAAAGGGCCTCAGTCCGAAGCCGCCGGCAGAACACACGGCTGCGCTCACTAATTCACGCCCGTCCTCCCTCCCACGCTTGCCCTCCCGATGCCTGTTTGTGAATCAGGATCCCAGGCCTGGGGCGAGCAGATCTGCATAATTTCCTGAATGTCACCAGACACATCTGTCACCACCCCCAGTTTCCCAAATGCCCTTCCCTGTGCACCCAGGGAGGCTCTGAGCCTTAAGGCCAGGGACCCCGCTGTGATCCCATTACTGCTTTCGCTAACGGGCTTCAAAGCTTGTGGAGGAGTCAGGCAGGGCCGCAGCGTGAGCGGGGAAGCCCACCCTGCAGGTGGCTCTGGGAGCTTCCTCCTCCCTCCCCTCCCACCGGAACTCATTCCTCTCTAAATGGCTTCCCTCCCTCCCGGCCTAGGCGCCTCAGAGGCAGAGGGGCTGCTCAGTGCGACAGGGACATCCAGACACTGGATGGTTGTAACCGGAGCGGATTTGAGACACTGTCCCGTGTTTCTTCTCCTTCTCGTCTTTGCCCCTCATCCCAGCTGGGAGCCATCTGGGCCTCGGCCCCTGGGGGCAGGACACCCCTGCCCTCTTTCTCATCATTTCCTGCCCTCACAGTCCACAGAGGGACCAGCTTCCTGCTGGTCTGGGTCCATCCTGGGCCTGCCACAGAGGCGATGCACCATGCGTCTGGGTCCATCCTGGGCCTGCCACAGAGGCGATGCACAGAGAAGACGGTCACCGCAGTGGCAAGTGGGGGGGTGGAAGGCTGCCTTGAGGACGGGCTGTCTCCCCACGCCCGACCCCCCGACTCTGCACTTGACCACAGGACAGTGGCGCCGACTGCCCAGAAAAGGAGCGTTTTAGAAACACCATGTTGCCTTTGAGAAGAGAAAGGCCCGCGATGCTCCCCGTCGGGGCGAGGGGGCGCACGGCACCCCACTTGGCAGACGAGGCAGAGGCCACAGGGAGGCCGTGGGAAGCAGAAGCTGCAGGACCCTCGAGTCTGAGGCGGGCCGCTCGCCTCCCTCCCTCAGAGGCAGAGGGTTGCACCCACCAGACCAGCCGAGGGTGAGGGCCGAGCTGGAGAGGGGACACACAGTCACAGACCCCCGCAGGGTCGCTGCACCTTTGCTGGAAACTTCTCGACAGGGAACGTTTTGAGCGCCACTGAGCACAATAGCACTTCCCCTGGATGTAATCCTGTGACTGTCACAGTGGCGACTGTTACAGTGGCCTAGGACTATTGTGCCCAGGCTCCAGTGGGTGCCAGGGAGCCTGGGGGAAAATGCAGGGGCTCAGCCGCGGGGAGCCAAGGGAGCACGGGGCAGGGAGGACGAGAGGGGAGCCTGCGGTGACCGCGCTCAGGTCAGGGCCCAAGCGCAAGCAGGCTCCTCCGACTGCACCCGTCCTGGGCTCCCCGTTGGGGCTGCATTCTAAGAAGTGATTCCTAAGGCGCCTCCCATCACGGAAGGACTTACAGAGTGGTTAAGACAACCCGCAAGGCGGGAAACCTGCCCTGAGCTGATGGAACACTGACTGACCGGCCTGCTGAAGACGTCTGGCCCTGAGTAATTCCAACGGAGCGAGGCCAGCGCGTTATTTAAGAAAACACGTGCATCTCACTGCGAAGCACTGAAATGTGACATGAGTCGCCGGTGGTGGACTCTTGGGGAGGAGGGCTTTACACGACAGAGCGCAAGGCAGAACACGCCTTCCTAACGCCATGTAACCTCGTGGCCACAGCCCAGTCCCAGCCCAGTCCCAGCCCGAGTCCGTCCGTCTCTCTCCTGCCCCTCCGAAGCCCAAGCTGGCATTTGAGGATCACGTGCTGAGTCACAACAGAGCACTGAGGCTGGGGGCGGGGACGAGGGAGCAGGCAGGTGGCACGGAGCAGCCGGGCGCAGGGCTCAGCACGGACACCGGGGCCTTCCCCCAGCACACGGTCCGGGCTGGCGCGCTGGCGGCACCGTCCCGCCACCTCCCTGAGGCGACACAGCGGTCGAGTCATGCTGAGGCCAGCCACACTCAGGTCTGGAGACATCGCATTCGTCCCCCACGGCGGCCGCGACACATTAGCACAGACCGGGCACTCACAACAACGGAAATCTGCTCACGGTTCTGGAGGCCGGATGTCTGGGATCGAGGTGCCAGCGGAGCCAAGTCCCTCCTGTGCAATGATAGGAAAAACGTGTAATGGTCTCTGTCCCTGGTTCCTGGCACGGAGGTCCCGAAACCCTTGTAATTTTCTAAGTGACAAGAGCATCTTTTGTTCTAATGAGGTGACTCGGGGTGGTTACCGGTTGGGGTCTGGTCACCAAAAAAAGTAGAAGCTTCGGATTTTCAGCCTCACCAGAGAGGGGAGGGGGCTGCAACGGAGTTGATGACGGATCAGGCCGACGTGACGAAGCCTCCGTAAAACCCCAACAGTATGGAGTTCGGAGAGCTTCCAGGGGGGTGAACAGGTGGAGGGGCCGGGGCGTGAGCTCATCCACACCCGGAGGGTGGCGCACCCCAATCCCAGGAACAGAAGCTCCTGCGCCTGGGACGCTGCCAGACCTCGCCCTACACGTGCGTCTCTCTTCGTCCGGCTGTTCGCCTGTGTCCCTTATCTTATCTCGTCCTTTAACGTGGTAAAGGCAAGTCTGCGTTTCCCTCAGTTCTGCGATGGGCTCCGGCGAATCAGTCACCCCCAAGGAGCGGCTGTGGGAAGCTTCGACTTGGCTACAGGAGTCGCGGATACTCTGGGGACCCTCTGCTTGCGACTGGCACCTGCAGGAGAAGCAGGCGTGTGGCCTCTGACACCATCTCCGGTACACAGGGGCAGAACTGAGTTGAGAGACACCCAGCTGGTGTCACAGAGAACTGTCCGGTGGGGAAAACCCCCAGCCGTTTGCTGACTACGGTGCGTGCTCTCTGCGAAGGTGGAGGAGACACACAGGAGAAAAAGACCCGGGAAGAGGAAGAACCGAGTTTTTCCGTCAGGAGTCACACCTTCGAAGGAGTCGCAGCTCCTGGTGACCCCAGGCCACCTTTGGCTTGTGGCTGAATCACGGTAGTTTCTGCTCCTGTGGTCCAGGCCCTCTCTGTGTCTTTTCCTCCCGTTTCTTACGAGGACACTTGTCGCCGGATTTAGGGCCTGTCCAGACCAGCCGGGACGCTCTCATCCCAGCAAGGTCACATCCGCGGGGTCTAGGGGTTAGGAACTGTGTTTCTAGGCGGCACCATTCAACCCGCCACATGTCGCTGGGTTGCCCCACCCCCCAGCCCCTGCTGCTGGCTCTCTGCCAATAAAAGCGACAGCAACACTGACGGATGACATTTATCGAGGGCTCAGTGCCAGGCACCATGATACATCCCTAACATACACTAACCCGTTTAATTGTCGCCAGTGCTTTGAGGTCGGTGCCAGTGCGTTTAAAGGGCAGATGAGGAGACTGAGGGTCAGAGAGAGACCCCCTTTCGTTCTCCGATTCAGTCTCTCTCTATTTTTTTTTCCTACCACATGATGATAGACATAGAAGCAAGAACGTTTGTGTGTGACAGAGAGACACTCAAATTCACTCCTAGAGAAGCCGATACCTGTGTGGGGACCAGAGGCCTGGACTCTGGATGCTCAGGCTGGACTTTTCACTGGCACTAACCTGGCACCCCTCACTGGCCAGCAGGGGCCAGGGGCCAGGCACAGGATTCCTGGGGTAGGCCGATGAGGGCCCGCCCCACACAGGACCCTGCCCTCCCAGCCAGAGTCACAGCTCCCCGGGCCCACGGCTGAGCCTTCCAAGCCTTGTTTCTGGGAAGCCAGATTGAATTAGCTGCCGGGCCCATCTGGCCAGCCCTTGGCCTAATATCATCTGGCAGCTCATGCCTCAATGCCAACCCCAGCCCCGTGGCCTCACGGCCAGAAATCCAATTTGCCACCGCTTAATTGAGCCCTGGATTCCCGGGGGCACTGGCCTGAGGGCCCTCCTGCCCAGCCAGCAGCTGATTTCCTGGTGATTAAGAGAAGGAGGAAGAAACAGCAGGAGCCAAGTTAATTTCAATTACCCTCGTTTGCTCCCGAGCAGCACACACCCCATGCTAAGTGAGCCTTTGTGCCAGCACAGAGGACTCTGATAAGTATCAAGTATTTGGGGTGCTCCAGACACCTTGCCCTTATCTGCTGACTCTGCTCAGAGAGCAGACTGTGCCCCCCCACCTGTTGGCGGTCAGCATTTAGTCCTGTTTCACAGAGCCCAGCCCAGAGGGGCCGCCCATGACCCGGGTGCCTTAGACCTAGATCTCTCGCTGTTGCTGGCTCCCATCTGCTTCCACTGCAAGCAAACACTGGGCTCCAGTAAGGTTTGATGACTCTGATGAGGCCCACCCCTCGCCTCCCCACTTCACCCACCCCAAACTCAGCGAGGGCAGCCACCTCCCCGGAGCTGGAGACCTGACAGCTGTGGTCTCCGGGGGCAACCAGCTCAGGAGGCAGCCACCTTTCTTGTTTGGAGATGCTAGGTCCACACGGAGCTGCAGCCCGCCCAGACTCAGAGAGAGACAGGCCTGATCAAGTCCAACACTGAGGACCAGACACCAGAGGCCATTGGCTCAAGGTCGCATAGCAAGTCTGTGCTGCAGCAGGACTCCAGTCATATACAGTGTCCCGCCTTATCTGTGGGGACACGTTCCAAGACCGCCCGTGGATGCCTGAAACCGCAGATGGTACCAAACCCCACATATCTGTTTTTTCCTACACATACACACCCGTGATAAAGCTTAATTTGTAAGTTAGGTACAGTAAGAGAGCAACGACAATAATAAATAGAGCAGTTATAACAACATATTGTAATAAGAGTTACATTATCTTATTGTATCGGACTCACCTTTTCACCGTGTGTGGGGGCGGGGTGAGGGGGTGTAACAGACCACATGGGGCTTTGAGGGCCCAAGAGCAATAAAAAGCAGGTCTTAGAAACAAAAATGGGTCCCTAGGAAGACAGGAAATGCTTTCTATTCCTTCCGGACACCAAGACCAAGAAAGGAGGTCCAAGTTAAATCAGCTATCGGGTCCCCCGACTCCGGTTTCCAGTGCCACAAGGGGGCGCTGTGAGACTCCAGCCACAGAGCCTGGAAACCTCCCTTCAGAGGGGCCAGAAGCTCTTGACCCGAAAGCTTGTGCGCAGGACCGTGGGGACAGGTGGGGTGAGCTGGAGGACAGGAGTAGGAGTGCCAGTGTGACGCACGCGTACGAATGCATTCGTTTCGCACGTCTGATTATCTCTTTAGGATTATATGGAATTTCTGGTGCAAACAGAGGGAAAGTTTTGAGGGATCTCGCCTCCTGGATTTGCAGCCCCAGCAGCAGTATGTGAGGTCTCTTTATTCACTCACCGCTGTCTGCGGTCATTTAAAAAGATCTTTCTGATCCGTGCCGGCCTGGTTTCGGCTGCCGTTCCTTTTATTACCGTTATCGTTACAAATGGTTTCAAACGTTTCTTGCTAGTTTGTACTTATTTTTAAATCACAGGTCTGTATGCTCCGTGCCCACCCTACTGGGCCAATGTCTTTTTCCTATTAATTTATAACAATTTAACCCTTCGTCAGATGTATATTGAATTCTCTCAATTCATCATCTGCTTATTAATTTTGTTTACAATTTTTATGATGTACAAAACCTTTCTGCTGTCATGTTTTCAATCTTTCCTTTACGGCCTGTGCTTTGGTATTAAACTTAAAATGGCCTTCCCCACATTGACATTATATAAATGTTTTCTTATGGTTCATTGTTTTGTATCATTTATTACATTTTAACTCTTCACCTCATTTGGAGTTTATGTTATTATGGGGTTTAGGGAAAGATCAAATCCTTTGTCAGCCCTACTTATTTACTTCCTATCCATTTTGAAATGCCGTGTTTGTCATATTCTAAATATTAAAGTGCACTGGGGACTTCCGGGCTTTCTATTCTCCCAGCGTTGTTATATCTTTGATAAGTATCAGCCCCCTACATTACTCTTTTCTTTTCCTCTCCGTATTTATTTGACTATTCTCTCCCATTTACCAGCGATGTTTAGAATAAATTTATCAAGTTTGCTGCCACTCCCCTCCCCCTAAACAATCCCTTTGAGATCTCGACTGGAACATATAAACTCACTGGAGATAACTTCCTATTCAGGGCTACTGCTCTCTCTGACTTTGGAGCCCACACATCAGCGCCTGTTTACAACGTATTGAGGTCACAGTCCATGTGGGCGTCTCATGGTTCCTGGCCTTGCCCGGAAGCCCAGCTTCTCCCTCCCCGTCTGTCCGCAGCCTCGAAAGGCCCATTAGGAGGAGGCCATCCCTCTGTCTTCATTAACCCCATGCCCCATGGGCCAGGCCAGCAGCTGTAAGAAGGGCCGCTCCTCGGCTGTCCCCACAGTCCACCTGCTCCACCTTCCGAGCCACAGGCATGTTGGGGAGCAGCTGCAGAATTGGGGAGGGCTCCCTTGAGCAGGACAAGAGGTGTTTTGATCCTCAGCTAACTCTCCTCGCACTATTGTTGGGACAGACATTAACGGAGATTTCCAACGACAACTCACTAGGGCAAAGGGGGACAAGGGGAGCCTGGAGCAGTGAGGATGTGCTGCTTCCCCCCCAAAAGATGCCGCCGCACAGCCACCAGACCGCGGCCTCCCCTCTCCCTCCTCCCTGCACATCCGATCCCACTTCCGCAGCCCTCTGCAGAGTGGCAGGGAGACCGCCAGCACCCACGTCACCTGGGAGCTTGGCAGAAATTAGAAACTTGGACCCGGTCGAGTCCCGCTGAGTCAGAATCTGCATTTCCACAAAATCCCCAGCGATTCTCATACAAGTTACAGTTTGACGGGTGGGAGGCGCCCAGATCCTGGGACTCACCTGAGCTGGATGGAGCTCTCGCTGTCAGCGGAGACGGGGCCCACGGGCACGGTCTGTCCTGGCACGCCGGATCTCCCGATCAGTACCCGGCCCACGTCGCAGCTGAGAAATGAAAGAACAGAAGGAAGCCTCTCTGAGATGCCAGTTCCGTCAGAAACCAGCCCATTTTCTGAGGTGGCAGGTGTGTGGAACGAGGGACAAGCAGGAGGTGAGTGTGACACGTGGGGTTCCGTTCGTAGCACTTCCCTTTACAGGCTGTGACATGGGTCCTGAGTCTCAGTTGATTCATCAGTAAGGACAACAACTGAGCTCGCCTCACAGACCCAGTGGGAATACACAGGTAATGTCTGTCACATGCCCAGGAGAGGGCGGGTCCCCAGGAAGGGCTTATTAGAAAGGGTGATATTATGAATTTCTACAATTCTGCCAACAGGTATTTCTCAAGCCAGGAGGAAGAAAGTTCTCCACTGGTTCGAAGACCTTAAATGATAGGCTTCCTGTCTCCCTCTGTCTAACAACATTGTCTATGGTTCTCCCCGTGTCCGAGCCATGCGGGCCACGCACGCGGAGTCCACAACCCTCCCCATCGGACCTCCCCAATCTCTTATTCCCTCTGCCTGGAAAGCTCTGTCCCCAGAGCTCCACACAGATGGCTCCTTCTGGTGACAGGTCAGAGAACTGGAGAACCCTCCGCTGTCACTTGGCATTAACCGCGCCCTTCGGTTTCAGAGGTGACCCTGCACATCTATTCCTGTGTTCACGGTTCTTGGCCTGCCCCACCCCGCAGGAGGAATGAGAATGAGGCCGCACCCTGCTGTGACCCTAGGATTGGAGAATAAATGCTCAGTGACTGTTTGGAACGAAAGAGTAGAGACTGGGGCGTCTTCGCCCTGAGGCTGGGTCTGGAGCTCTTTGTGCACTCCCCTCCAAGACTGTGCGCCAGACCGGGCCCAAAGCAGGGCTAGAATACAGATTCCCAGGCCTCGGTTTCAGATGCACGGTTTGAATTTCCAGGAGGGCCCTACAATCTTTACCTGGGGACCACTGCTTTAGATGACCAAGCATTGGTTCAGGTCAGGGCCCTAGAGAAAGGCTTTTTTTTTCCCCAAAAGATCTTGTGGCTAATTGTGTGTCCTCTCAAGAGGACATTAATAGCTCCATAATAGCTTCATCCAATCTTGATTTATCCGGCTGTCAAGGCCTGGGACATAGGAAGCACTTAGGAACTGTTAGTTGGCTATAATGAGCTCAGCTAGATAAGTTGGAGATGAGTACTATATGAGATCACCCACATGCGGGATCTAAGGAAATTAAACCTGTAAGAACAGAGGGTAAATGGTGGTTCCCAGAGGATGGGGGAGATGGCGACTGTGGAAGATGGGCCCGGAGGGAGCAGCATTGGGCGGACGGACACGCAGCACCGCCGACCCCGCTGCCCGGCTGGAGAAACAGGACCTGCTGGTCCCCAGGACCCAGAGACACCCAACTCGGCTTTCCCACCAGAACTGCAGCCTTTGCCTGGGTGCCGAGGGGCTCCGAGGGGGCCGGGCAGGACCAGATATAAAGAATCAAAGACTGACTAAGGAAGTCCTTCAAGAGCTGAGACCATAAAGGTTGGGAGGAGTCAGGGAGGGCTTCCTGGAGGGGACACTGGAGCTGAGCCCTGAATGCCCAGGTGCCTCTGATGAGCAGGAAGGACGGAGGAGGTTGCTCAGCAGAATAGGGTAGACATTTTGACTTATACCGAGGGGATGTAAAAGCTTCGTTTGCTGCCTCCCTCAGAACCTAAGATACAAACCCACATCATTAGTTATGGCTCTGATGACTGAAGAAGCAAAAGTCAGGATTACCTTATGGAAGAATCTTGCAACTATTGAGCACCTGTTTTACTGAACGCTCGTCTGCTACAAAGGAGACAGGAGACAGGAGAGGCGAAGGCAAAGTACTGCCCCCCAAACCCTCCACGTTCAGTCTGCCATTCAATCCTCAGGCCCACCCTATGAGAGAGGGTGACCCACCTAGGGGGAGGGGGTGCAGCTATCACCCTCTGTTTATACACGGAAAAACCAAGGCTCAGGAAGGTGAGTAACTGACCCGCCATGGCCGCTAAACGGCTAAAGTGGGATTTGAACTCAAGTCTACCTGACCAAAAACTCTTGCATGTGTCCCACGCCCTGTGTCACCCCCGCCCCGGGGCACCTATCAAGTGCCCACTCGCTGTGCCACGTGTGCGCCACGTGACCTCGTTTAACATCGGGGCAGCCCCAGAATGGGGAAAAGGAGAAAGGAACTTATACAAAGTCACGGCCCCAAGCGTCAGGGCAGGATGGGAACCTGTGTCTGTCTGTTGGCCTCACAGCCTTAACTGCACCACACTTTGAAAGCCATGGAGTCCGAGGATGTAAGGATCATGGAGGAAACGCATTCCAACCTGCCGTGTAACAGAGGACAGATCTTTGAGCCCGAGGGAGGCGACAGGCTAGCGGCAGGCACTGAAATGGCACCAACCCAGATGGTGAGGCCTGGGAAATGCCCGGGCTGGGACTGGCCAGAATAGAGGGGACCAGCTGTTCTTTCTCTCAAACCCCTCAGGTCTGCACTCACGAGGGCCTGGGTCTGAGTCAGCTCTGACCCGTGTCCCTGAGCCCCA
Organism: Pteropus medius; assembly: GCF_902729225.1. Taxonomy (NCBI): domain Eukaryota; kingdom Metazoa; phylum Chordata; class Mammalia; order Chiroptera; family Pteropodidae; genus Pteropus; species Pteropus medius. The sequence continues at coordinate 6,631,673 of NW_024355206.1, read as the reverse complement.
GCTGCAGAGCCACCAACGCTGCTGGCTCTGCGGCCTCAGCTGCTCCATTCCCAGACACTTGTGAACACTGGGTGAGCAAGCTGTGCCCGCAGCAGAGGAAGCAGGTAGAGGAGAAGGAACAGGGCCACAGGACTCAGCCGAGGCCACACGGAGATGGAAACAGTGGCCCCACCTCCGCCCCAGCTGTGGGCCACTGGAGGGGCTGTGGAGGGGCCGTGGGCTCTGCTGCCCGGTAGCCCTGGGTCCCAACTCCAGCTCCGCTGACCTCCGACCTCCCTCTCCTTCCGTTTTCTCTACTGGGGGGAATAAATTCTTGTGAGGACGAAGGAAAGCACTGGTTATGAAGCAGCTAGTAGGAGCCTGGCACAAGGCTTCTTCTCCACCTGCCCTGAGAAATGAGGATGAAGACTCCGCCCCTTCCTGGAGCCTTTCAGGCTACTACGCAGCAGTCTTGACCCTTTTAAGAAACAATTCTGCAGAGAAGCCAATGTAGCAAGTTTCACTGGAGTTGCTGAGGGAGCGAGGGAAGGCTTCCTGGAGGAGGGGGCATCCTGGCAGAAGCTCAGGGAGGCATCTGGGAAAGAGGGGCCCCTCCCATCCCCAACAGCCCTCTCTTGTCCCCTCCTTCTGCTCCCCTTGATCACAACCACAGCACCCACCCCAGCCCGGCCTGGCCGCTCCACCTCCAAGCCTGCAATCTCCAAAGTCGTATTTCAAAAGTGCAAAGTGCAAATCTGCGCCTAATTACATCACCCCCAGACCTTCGGTGGCTCCCCACTGCTTCGGAGCCAAGCACCTTGGCCTAGACCACTAGGACCCCACAGTGGTCTCTCTCCAGCCTCTGTCTCTCGTTACTGCCGCCTCCGCTCCGGGTCAAATCACAGCGAACGCCTTAGGGTTCCCTCGCTGCTGCGTCATTTT